>NC_079521.1:1757691-1837691 GCF_003711565.1 Takifugu flavidus
GTCCTTTAGACATCACCATTGTTTAAAATGATTCTTTTTAAATAGTTAAGACTTAAAAGCAAGAATGGACTTAATGCCCGCTCTTGGCTCATCTCAGAGCTGCCCTCGTTAATTTGATCTTAAATATTTTAGAGACTTTTAGTGCAGTTTTTGGTGTGATCAGATTTAAATCGTTAATTGCAGTTGAGGTTTTGTTTTTCTGTATTTTGCAGCTTTAAAATAAAAAATCTTTTGCTCTGTTTGGGGTGAATGTTATCGCCATCTGTGAAATAAGCACAGTTTCAAGGTTCCATGAGGATCCTTCCTGCTGTTGTTACTCAGTGTGACGGCGTTCGAGGACGAGGAGACAGACGTAACTTCCACCTTCAAGTTTTGGATTGTTCTGACAGCACTCGCTTAATAGGAGGGGCTGCTTAGGGAGCAGCTCCTCCCTCCCTCTAACTCCTCCCCCCTCCCCCCCCTCCTCTACTTCCTCCCTCTCTCCCTCCCCCTCTCAACCCTCTACTCCTCCCCCTCTCCCTCCCTCCCCCCTCCCTCTACTCCTCACCTCTCTCCCTCCCTCCCTCCCTCTACTCCTCCCCTCATTCTCCCTCCCTCCCTCCCTCTACTCCTCCCCCTCTCCCTCCCTCCCTCTCCTCCCTCCTCTCCTCTCTCTCTCTCCCTCCCTCCCTCTACTCCTCACCTCCCTCTCTCGCCCTCCCTCTCTCCTCACCTCTCTCTCCCTCCCTCTCTCCTTCTCTCCCTCCCTCCCTCTACCTCTACTCCCTCTCCCTCCCTCCCTCCCTCCCTCTCTCCTTCTCTCCCTTCTCTCTCTCCCTCCCTCCCCTCCCTCTAATCCCTCACCTCCCTCCCTCCTCCCTCTACTCCTCCCTCCCTCTCTCTCCTCTCGCCTCCTTCCTCACCTCCTCTCTCCTCCCCTCCTCTCTCCTCTCTCTCCTCCCTCCTCTCTCCTTCTTCCCTCCCCTACTCTACTCCTCCCCCCTTTCCCTCCCCCCTTCCCTCCCCCCTCCCTCACTCAATTGTCTTTGATGATTTACTCCCAGTGTTGGTAAAAGCTAATAAAACCGAATGTCAAGCCCAAAAATGAGCCACCAGAAGTCCTTACCCTCGTCACACTGCTGTCCCGTGTATCCCGTCACACACTGGCAGCTGAAGGAGCCCCACTCGCCATGACAACGACCGCGGCGGCCGCAGGACGGGAAGCCCATGTTGACACAGCTGCTGTCGGTGGTCAGGCAGCCTGGAGAGCTGGACTGGGATTCAGCTGGGTTCCCCAGATCATACAGCTGAGAGGGGACGATAGAGAGCGGACATGAGGCGGGCAGAGAAGCCTCCTTTATACCGAGCAACATTCTTTCTTTTCAGAGAAAACCATTTTCTGCTTTAATACTTTATACAGCCCAGCCGTGCGATACTTGAAAATGTGATGCACGCGGGAACAGGAAGAGGATCAGGACTGACAGGCTGCTGTTTAATCTTTATGCATCTAAAATGATCGGCGTCCTCTCAAAGGTGCTGTTTTATCTCTGCCGTGGTCACGCAGAGAAGTGGAGGCAGAAATGCAACATAAAGGCTGAGAGAGGGGATTCGGGAACATCAGCCGTGTCGGAGACTGCAAAGAGAAAAGGACGGATGAAAGCTCAGGGAACGCTGTGGCCTTCTTTCAACCCTGATTTCTGGCTTTCCTTCCAAAATAGGACCGATCTTCTCCCAAAACATCCCATAGGAAACTGATGGCTGCACATTCAGCTCTTGTCTGGATTAATAATGAATCCTCTGCTGCTTCCGGGGTCACGGGGAGGGTGCTGGGGCCTGTCCCAGCTGCACATGCCTGAAGGCAGGGTACACCTCTGAACCAGTCACCAGCTCCCTATGTGAGCCTTTGGGGGTTCGATACCTTGCTCAAAGGTACATCTGCAGTGATCCGAAGGTGTCCTGACACCTCCCTCAGCCACCAGAAGACCCTCCATGTTTGGTCAGGGCTTGAACCTTGAACCCTTCGCCAGAGTTTCCTAAAATGGCAGAGCCCAGCCTTCAGCTATCAGGCCCTGGTTCCCTGGAAGCAGCTTCCAGTCAGGAGCTGGAAACTGCTGGGAGCTTCAACAATACACCCACACATCTTCCCCTTTCTCTGCCTCCTCTGCCCTGAAAATCTATCCATACACTCACGTCACATAAATGTGCGGATTCCTGCTGGGGCCAGACTTGTTTGCCCTGGTCTTGCTGATTCCACATATGATCCGTAAAGGTCTAAAGGTCGGAACGGCCTGGAGCTCCATATGAGGAAATCCGAAGATGCACCTTGGCCCAGTGATACCGTAGCTTGGCCCACGGACAGATTGTACACCAACTCCTATATCTCTAATTATGATGGACATGAATACGTTCTCTGTACAGGTGACATCTGCTGCACGGCCGTCCATCCCAAGGAGAAGGATTCCTCATCTGTGGCGAGTTTCTTCTTCTTTAAGTTTATCCTGACATGGTTTGAGGCTCCTGAAGACGGGGGGGGCACAGCTGTGCACATTGTAAAGACCTGCGCTGTGTGTGATTTCGGGCTCTAAATAAATTGGATTTAATGTGTTCTCGCACCTGAGCTGAAGGGGACTTGGCTTTTACACGAATGTTCCGAACGGGTCAAAATGAACGACTCAAATGAACATAGCACAGTTTGGAAAATGGGACTGGAAAAAGGAACCTGCTGGTTCTGAGTTTGGAGTAAAAAAGTTTTAAAGCAGTTTAAATCTTGCTGTAGGGATGTATTTGTTCTGAAAGAAAGGAAATTCAAAAATAACTTTTAAGATGGAATGAATTATTAAGCTGATTATTAGCCAGACAGAACGCTCTTTGCTAAATAATGCAGGAGGGTTTTTTTTAGTCATATTTTTATTCATAACATACTGTATAGAATCAGGCAGCACTGGAACTGGAAGATTAATTAGGGTCATTTATTATCTTCATAAAACAGGATTTAATGGAAAATATTCAGGGTTTGTTGAGTGTTAACCACTCTTTTATGTCAAGTGTTGACCTGTTTCTTGTCTAAAATGTTTAAACCAAACTTCCACCATTTGAACTAAAAATAATTAAGGCTCTCTTATATTGAATGTGCCAATATATAAAATGACGTGAGTACACAAGCAGCAGTTTTATTCTTCGTTCTTTCATTTGATCTGCTATATGGTTGAATATATATGGTAAATCTAAAAATATTTCTATGGATATCTATATAATATGCATATATTTATGTATGTGTGGATCGGAGGATTGAATTTGTAAGGTTGTTCATTTAGAAAATAGCATCACTAAATTGATACTCACGTATCATACATTCACTATATCATGTTTATTTTGCAATATATGATTTATTTCTATGGTTTGTATAGGTGTTAATATAAAATCTATTAAAAAATCAATCAAAATGAACAAACGTCTAACCAAAACTACCATATACTGTAATAGCAAAAGAAAAATCAATACAATGTTAGAACGTTCTTCTCAACTTCCTGAGTTCCTCTTGCTTAAGGGAGATTTATCACTCCAGTTGTATATAATTACAGTTTTACCCCGTTTCAGCTAGTAAGCTTTATGATAGCAGCAGGAGAAAAAGCTCCTGTGTTTATTTGCCCACTGCTGAGAATCATCATCTTAATAGAGCTTTAAACTGCTGCTGAATGGAGAGATAAACAGTGCTTACAGAGCAACGAGCGTAATTGGAACAGACACGTTTACGAGATCTACAGTTCCTGTGGCTCCTCATACCTGAGCGGCAATAAAAGCTGCCTGCAAATGTGAGGACGAAAGGGTGAACCAGTGCTGGCAAAGAGCCCTCCTTCATTTGTTTACAGCACATCAGTCCTGCCAACAACAGGACACCGTCACCATTTGACAGATGATGTGTTTCGGGGTTCAGAAAATTGTCTTCTTCTACAACAACTTTGCGCTGTTGAACCGCTGTGAAGCTGCGCACCGCAGGGATGAAGCAACTAAGGTTTCGAGATGCTGCTGAGTTTGAAAGGAAACGCTTCATATTTATATTGATTAAGAACGGAACATCACACATAACATTGGTAATAATTTAACATTTACTAAAGAAAAAGAATCAATGTTGTGTCAGGAGAAAACCGACGCTGTTTAGCTAATGTGCTACATGAACACAGATTGCCGACATGTGTGAAATGTCTTTGAAAAATGCTTCTGTTGAGTAGAAATCTATATGTGCTGGCTCCTAATGTGCTGTTTACTATATGTTCTCTCAGTCATGGGGGAGCAGAGCGTATGCTAATCCAGGGAAAGTCTGGATTTGACATGAACCAGGCCAGGAGTTAAAAGGGGGGAACATTCTTGTTTGTTTATATTTCTTTGAGCTTAAAACTTAAAAACCAATCTCATCAAAAGCCTAAAAGATGTGTTTAACCATGTAAATCCTTATCGGCTGGAGTCAGGTCTACGCTTGCAGGTGTCTCAGGTGTGTAGGCGTGTGCACGAGCGTGTGCACGAGCGTGGGTGTTGTAATTGCAACATATTTAGTACTAAAATCCAGCCTTTACTTGCAAAGTGAGGACATTTTGTCTGGTCTTCACAACTTCAAAGGACAGGTTGAGGTTTACGACCTGGTTTTAAGGTTGAGGTTGGGTCAGGGGGTTCGTTGAGGGGGTCAAGGCTGGATAATACCTCTACGTTTTAGCCCTCGGCCACATCTTTGGGAAACAAGACATCCGATTCCATTGTTATGCAGATGACACCCAGCTGTATCAAAGCAGCTACTGCACCTCCCTCCCACCTCTTTTATCTATCTGTCCACTTGAAATAACACCGAGGTTGTTCTCATTCTCCCGTCCCTGTCCAACCATTAACAGCTCCACATTTCCCCCTCCCCCCAAGTTCCCCTCACCTTTACGGCCCTTTCTAATCTTGCCCTTCACCCCCCGACTCGGGAACTCCTCCCATTTCAAATCTAGATTGAAACCCACCTTTTTTAAAGCAGCCTATTCCATTTGACTTCCCACTTTTCTTCATATTTGATGTTATTTTTTAACTCTGTTTATGTTCCTTGGATTATATGATGTACGACGTCCTTGACTCCTTTTAAAGGCACCCGCGAATAAGTGTATTATTGTTCTTAATACATTATATCAACAAAAGTCCTCACAACGATAGACGAACAAGCATGTGTATTGGCAGTGTGATTCAGTATGAGTGTGTGTGTGTGTGTGTGTGTGTGTGTGTGTGTGTGTGGGGGGTGTTACCTTGCTGTCCACAATAAGATTGCGAATGCAGCCAGTGAAGTGTTTGTGCTGAAGTTGAGGGTAGACGTATGGGATGTCCTCGTTCACTCCCCCCAGCTGGAGCACGTGGCTCATGTTCAGGTGTCTACGAGGCAATACCACACACACACACACACACACACACACACACACACACACTATGATTATTCTTTCTGGTTTAAATCCAGACTGGAGTTGTTGGTTAACAGTGGTTAAATATTTTGTTGTTGTTGTTGTTGACACAGGCGTTTACCTGTCAGTGTAGGGGGTGACCCCCATGACTTCACAGGACGATTGGTCCTGAGTGGTCAACCAGCTTCCCAGACCCTCCATTTCCATCACTGCGGCCCCTGAGCAGCGGTCCAGGGTGAAGTGCACCTCCTGAACACGACACACAAAGAGGTACGTACTGTATCTGTTGTCATGGCGACACGTTGGCCATCTCAAAAGGGAGACCTGCTTCTTTTCCCAAATCTTTCATTAGGTATATCACTCTTTATACACTCCCTGGTAGCGCTAAAAAAGATCTCATATATTGAGGACACCCACTTGACAATACCTGTACCTGGTAATAAAAAAAAAAGTGCATGGATGTGATGCATTCATCCCTATCCGCTGCATGTTGCCGCACGCGTCCATGCAGGATGAATTACTACCATTGAAGCTTGTTGCGTAATTATAGAAAAATACAGGTCAGGGCTAATGAATCATGGGTAAATGACGGGAGTGCAGCTGTGGCCTTGCTTGATTGTTCTCCAGCCATCACAGAAAAAACAGCTTATCTAACCAGGTCACGCTGAATTTGACAGAAACACTGCCATTCACCGGCTCCTGCCTCCACCGCGCACATCGCCGACATTCCTGCTCATTAGGAGCAACGGGAATTTCTTCACACTGGCGTCGGCTCAGCATTGAGTCCAAACAAGGGACATAGTGGTGACAAATATGCAGCCAGTATCCATTAACCTTTACATATCTGAGAGCGCAGAGACGCGGAATAAAGAGGACGGTAGCGGTGTGCGACTGGGCCGGGAGTCTCTTCAGGATTTGTCATTAAATATTCCAGCTAAAGATGTCAGCGCCGGGGCCCCTCCATCACCGGGAACCAACCTGGGGAAGCTTCTGCTGACAGTCGGGGTCTTTGTGGATTCACCAGTGATTTAGGATAATGCTGCTGTGCTGAATAATTCCAGCAGTAAAAAGTAACAGCGGATTGTTAAATGGTCAATGAATTGCACAGATGGAAATGGCTGCGAGGGAACAAAGCTGCCCGTGAATCGGCCTGAAAATGACAAATGCATCGAGTGAGGTTCCAGACTTTTAGACGGGCTTCACAGGCTGCTACTGAATCAGGCTCCACATTGTTGGAGAGTATTTAAGGGCTGCAACAAGACCTCAGTAAGACCCTGAGAAGCTCTGCTGCTGCACTCACTGTTACAGTGATGCTGGTGCATCTTATGCTAATTCCTCCTCTCCTCTCCTCTCCTCTCCTCTCCTCCTCTCCTCCCCTCCCCTCCCGTCCCCTCCCCTCCCCTCTCCTCTCCTCTCCTCTCCTCTCCTCTCCTCTCCTCTCCTCTCCTCCTCTCCTCTCCCCTCCCCTCCCCTTGACCTCTGCCCCACTGATGCCCCCCCATTCTGATCTTCAACAGTTACCCACACGTGTCTCACACTGTACGTATGTGTTTATGATGTTTGTTCCTCTCTACTTTCAGTCTTTCCCTCTTGCTCTATCTCCTCCTTCCCTCTCTAACTACCCCCCCCCCCCCCCCCCCTCTAAAGCCTTGCTCCACTCGATGTTTGCTCCTGCTCTGAGGGAGTTTTCCTTGCTGCCAGTCTGATCTGGGATCGTCTCTCTGCAGACAGTTTGCCTTCGCAAATGAAATGTACATATTTTATTTATTTCTCTATAGAAATGAAGTGAATTTAATTAGAAAAGATGGACTATGTTGTACAGTCTTAACAATCAACAGGAAGTCGATTTCTGTCTTCCATGGATCAGACTTCAGTGTTTTCAACCTTAAACTGATCCATTCCGATCATATAAAAAGAAGTGGAAGGAGACGAGGGAGCGCCGGATATTTCTCAGCCTGACAGCAGCAACTACTCACAGTCGCTGCTGTCTGCCTGCTGATTGGCCGATTCTGACATTTCCCACTGAAATAAACACCCAGAGGAACTCGTGCGTGTGCAACTCGCAACAATTTACCACCGTCAGCGTGAACGTGCACTGACACGGTTGTGGTCACGACCCCCTGAACGTGTGAGGAGACGGGCGCAGCGACACGCCGCTCAGGCGGTCCCGAGTTTTAACGGGACAACGATCAGCTGCTTTTGTCTCGATGTTTTAACTCCCAAACCCGTAAAGATAAAAACGAATGGCGTGAAACTTACTTACTTGAATCAATGTTAAGTTTAAAAGTAGCTGAGGAATTTGGGCAAAGCTAATTGCAAAGCAGTAAAGTTTTATTTATTTTTATTTGTAATGTTTAAAGCTGCCAGATTTCTAGTTATTTCTTATGGATTGTGAATATTCCGAAAATATTAAGCTGGATAAAAACAAAAATAGCAGGAAACGGTGTGTTATTCTTATCTGCGTTGAGCTATAACACATATTTATGTTGCACGCGGCTGTAAAAACAGATTCATTCTTTACGATTAGAATCTGGGGCAAAAAGGAGCTGATGCCAAATCAGGAAGGCGGTGTTAATTGCTGAACATTGACTTTAAAGCAGCTGTGTTATCACACAGAAACAGATGTTTGTAGAAACAAGCATATGTTCCATACAATAGGACGGTAGTTTAACATGGGACATTGTGCAGGACATTATAAACACGTATATGGGTGTGAACGGGGTGAAACATCCCACCTTGCTGTTGCTACGGACATCCAGGCGATGCCACCTCCTGTCGGCCACGTTGATGTTGCCTGGCAACTGTAGCACCACTGTGCCCGAGCCATGGTTGATTTTTAAGGTGGGGGTTCCATCTATTAGCTCTAAATGAACAAAGAGATAGGAAACATGGAGGAATGGTGAGAAGAGAAAGTAAAAGATTGTTTTAGAGTCTCCAAGCGGTTGAAACTCATAAACTGCGTAAACATTAATCAAGTTCTGTGTCACATCTAATAGTGCATATTCATTATGTGATATGAAATTTGATATTGCCATTATAGAGTATATTAGCCTTAGTGACGATTATTGCAGCCCTGAATATTTTCCATCCGCTTTTCAGTCTTCTGACAGTCAACAAACACCAGCTAAAGCTAATATGTTCTATTTTCTGACTTACTCAAATGGGAAATTAAAAGTTAATGAAGTGGCTAAGACTCCTTATATGCTCTGCATCATATGTAAGAAATTATGAGAAAACATATCTACCAGCTGGCATTAGTCATCAATCATTATAATTAAACATGTAGACGTGGTTTCTTTCCCGCATATTCTCCTCTCAACATTCCTCAGGGAGTAATTTTTACTCCCAACCTCCATTAGGAGTCCGTGCATCCCAGTCAACAAGAACAACATCCAGGACTGGCCTCATCTCCATGTTCTTGTAATCAGGATGATACCTCTTATTCCTTTGGAATTCCTGAAGGTTCTAGATTAACCTTTCACTGCCTTCAGTGCTTGAACAAATTCCCCGAACACAGATTTCTGGAACAACCATTCCAAAAAAGCGCATATGCTAGCGATCATTAGCATCATTAGCATTCTTTCCTTGAGTTGGCGGAATTCTTCTCCCTTCTTCCACGTCTGTGACTATTATAACTATTTCATGTCTGCCACCAACGTGGACACTAATAAGACAAACAAATGTTAACGTGGAAAGAAAAGCAGAAACCGCAGCTAAAGACTGATGTTTCAACATCTTTCTGCTCTCTTCCTTTTTGTCCGGGGAATCTCGTACATTTTTCCTCCACAGATTCTTTTCGCCGCTCCTCTCGGAGGAGTTCCATTCCCTCCTGGCTCTGCCCCAAGGTTTCATCCCGGCTCCTGCTCTGTTAACTTACACCCTTCTGTGGTGGACGGATGCTGGTGCACGGATCTGGCTCCTGCACCGGAGGACAAGGTCCATTGGTAGCTCACCCTTGCTGCCAGGACATGTGAATTGAATGTGAAGGAATGCAAATTCCTTTAGTAAATTGGTTGGAAATGACAATAATAACTTCAGGCATTCTGGTGCAAGCTGAGAGAAGAGAAATAAACGCTGTAAATCAAATTGAAACAGCATGTTAGCGCTGAACTGAAGCAACAGGCTAGACTTTCATGATAGCGTATGTTCTTGCTCTGTACGTTTAAACATTTGATCATAAGAGGACACATTTAAGCGGTGAAGCGTCTGTATCTGCATTGTGACATTTCAGTTAACACTTTAGTCAGGAAGTTGAGTAAAAAAAAAGAACCTGATAAAAAGATTAAATCCATTCTTGGGTCTCAGGAGCTGCTGTGCGTCTCGCTCCGACAAAGCTTTCGTCATCCCTCTTTCTGCACCATTTGAAATGCCTGTCAATCATCATTCTTTCATCTCAGTCTCCCTCCTCTACCTCGTGCCTTGCTTCACTCTTTCATTAACATTTCACTGTAACTGTCATTTTCTTACAACGCGTTGCTTTCAAATAATCCACAGACGCTCTCTCCTGTCATTTGCCTTTCAAGCCGGTTGCCACATTTCTGGCTGTCAGAGCTGCTGTCTGACACGTTGGGAGGTGCGCCGTCTCTTAACGCCTTCTGTGATAACTCTTAGCACCACCTTCACGGCTCCTTTGATGCCATGATCTTGTTGCAACTTCACCTTAAGACTGATGCAATTAGACGTAGCGGACTACAAGATAGCGACGCTCTCAAATTGCCTTGTCAAGATTGCGGCGCCTCTTTTAAACGAGGATTTCATTACGCCTCCGTATAGGAAGCCAAATCAAAAAAATAATAATTCCTTGGCCTCAGGAAAATCATTTTTCATTTTGCAGCAAAGGCAAGTTTGTTGTGAGTATTGGTTTCAATTACATAGAACTAGATTTTCCCACTCGACCTGTAAGATGAGTTGCTGCTTCACTTCAGATATGATCCAATTAATTTTAATACCTCGGCTCAGCCCAGACAAGCGACAAGAAAGGCGATTAAATTCAATTGTGGCAGATCGCTTCAATCCAGCCGCCCTTCTTTTTTCCTACTTAAACTTTGTGGTCTCCATGCTCAACGCATATCTCCTAATTTCATTCACTCCCTTCTCTCGCTGACGTCCCACCTGGGGCCTCTCACCTTTTTCTCCTTCATCTCCTACATCTCAGTCTTTCAGCTCCCATTTTTCCGGCTGCTCCCGCTCCCCCCTCGGGAGAATGTTTTAACTTTCAAACTCACGCTATGCCAATGCTTCCTCCACTATTCCTCCATTAACACTGGGGAAAGTCTTAAATGGAGTGCACTGTCACACACACACACACACACACACACGCAACCCGACAACCCATCAAAGGCAGTCAGATGGTAGATTGACCTAAAGATGTGGCTCATACCTCAGGAACCCGTCAACAGAAATGGGACATTTTCTCCAGAGATGAAGGTAGTTGTCTTTGAGAAGCACAGATGTGGAGGAAGAGAGAATGAGAGAGAGAATGAAGGAGGAGTGTAAAGAGAGATCTGAGGGAGAAGAACGAGGCTGGCAGAAGGAAAGAGAGGCAGCATGAATACAAAACTGGTGATTAACGGAGGAGCATCGTTAGGCACAAGGAGAGAAAAGCAAACAGCGCGATGGCAGATGACAGGCGCGAGGACGGGGACGGGGACACCGTCCCCACTGTGCTGTCACGGGTCAGTCTGCTGACTCATCATTTCAACATCATGTTTTTCACTCAACATTGCTGAGTGAAAACTTAATGATCACAGTTTTTACTTGGTTTGTTTCATTTATGAAGCATCTTCGGACTCCAGGTCGACCATAAAGATGTAGATTTATTATATAAGCAACTTCCTTTTATCTTTATTCTTTTCCTTTTCCTTTAAATGGAGGATTTTTTTGTATTTTTATTTTATTTAAAGCTGATAAGCTCACCCTAGAGCTTTAGCGAGATGTATAAAAAAATGAACAAAGACACAAAAGAGGCAGAAATGAAACGACAAGAGTGTTAAAGGTCACTTTGAAAGGCTGTGTAGGACAAAAGGGGGCATCTTCACACAGGCTGAACCCTCTTTCAGGAGCTCTGCTTGTATTAGGGTTAGTCTTCAAGGGTTCAACCACACATCCAGGAGCCTTCTTCCCTTGCTAGTCATGCGTAATTCATGACCGCCTACACTGAGGCCGATGGAGTGTGTGTGTGTGTGTGTGTGTGTGTGTGTGTGTGTGTGTGTGAGAGAGAGTTTTATGTATTTTTCAGCTTTAACCCCTACAGAGTTGGGTGCGCTTGAATATGAAAAACGTCCTGCTCCGCCGTCACCCTTAGGACACATAAGAGTCAAACTGTGAGCATATGGACTACAAATCCCCCCCACACACACACACACACCACACACACACACACACGCGCACACACACACGCGCGCGCGCACACACACACACGCCATGCTGCTCCGCTGATAAAAAAAACCAAAAAAACACTTATTCTTAAGATGCACGTTCGCATTCTTTGTGTTTGTGAGATGTTGAAAATAATCCTTTAGAGCAGGGGGGGCCAACCAGTCAGAGCCAAAGAGCCACATCACACACATGGGCACACGTGAACATCACCTCATCCCTTCCTCACACACAGACCTCTGCTTAGCCAGATTTATTGTAAATGTCACACACCAACATGATAATGACAGAATTTGACTTCTACAGACCACGGGCCAGTCATTCTCAACAATGAACATTGTGTGCACTGTCTCACACACACAAACTCTCAATTCAACTAAGTCCACAAACAAAAATATAATAATTAAAATCTTTTTTTCTCTTACTGTGCATGTTGCTTAGTGGGACTTCTGGCATTCCTTGCTTTGAACAATCCTCTCCAAATCCGGCTCGTATTCAGATCTTTCACACGGGTGTCAGTCAGAACAGATCGATGCTTTGGTTTCACGTGTTTCAGGACAGAAAACACAGACTCGAGACGTCTGTTGACCCAAATATCGGCAGGATCTTAAGCGCAGCCCGTTTTACATTGAGGTATTTTTCCATTGGCACACTTTTCCAGAACCCAATGGCCCCTTCCCTTAAAGCAGGTTTCAGTTGGTGCTCCTCACAAAGATCGATCATCAGCTGCAGCCTCTTCTGTGACCAGCGGGGCTTTCAAACAGTGCGGCTCCACATTAAAAGGGGCAACGAGGAATACGATCTGGGGCCTTTTCAGTTGTAGAACACGGAACCGGGTCACGAAGCTTTCGTGCATTTTTCGTGCCATTTTGAAGGCGAACTTGACACTAATTGTTTACTCAAAAGATCTCGTCCCTACTGAGAAACTTTGCGCTATTTTCATCCAACGCGCATGCGCCTTTGGCGAAAGTACCGTATTGAACTCGTGAAGCGAACGCGCACATTAAAAAAACACAAAGCCAAACTTCGATATGAACGTTAGAGCCGCAGGAAACCAGGCGAAGAGCCGCATGCGGCTCGGGAGCCGCGGGTTGGCCAGGCCAGCTTTAGAGTATAAAGACGTTAGTATAAAGAAGTTACCGAGCCAAAGGTCACGCTCGCATATTCCTCCAATGACAAACATAGTTACATTCTCGTGCACAGGTCGATCTGCTCTTATTGACATGAGAAGGAAATGAACTATATGCACGCACAGCGATCAGTGATGGTGACTCTGAGCCCCCGTTCACACACCAGTGGTGGACACACACATCCATACACGAGTCTATTGACCAGATGAGCACTGGCATACGCAGGTGAGTGAGTGTCCGTCTGGGTGCACGTCTGTGTCTCAGAGCAGGTCTGATGCTTCCAGCCATGTCTGACATGTGATCTCACAAACCTGACAGTTAGTCGGAGAACTACCGCTGACTTTAAACAGCCTCCCCCTCCTCTCGGGGTGAAGGCGGCGCTCTCAGGCCTCCATCCAGCACAGCTCTGGTCCCGTTTTCTTCCCGGCCCTTCATCCACGCTCCAGGTCGGCACCGTCTCCTTTCTTGTTTCCCACAATCGGGAGTCTGTTGGACACTTTCTCTCAATCTTCCCAGGCCTCCTGCGTTTGTTCCTTCACTTCAATGTTGTTAAATTTCTGTTAAAATGTACCTATTCTCTCCCCTCCCCTCCCCTCCCCTCCCCTCCCCTCCCCTCCCCTCCTCTCCTCTCTCTCCTCTCCTCTCTCCTCTCCTCTCCTCCTCTCCTCTCCTCTCCTCTCCTCTCCTCTCCTCTCCTCTCCTCTCCTCCTCTCCTCTCCTCTCCCCTCCCCTCCCCTCCCCTCCTCTCCTCTCCTCTCCTCTCCTCTCCTTCCTCTCCTCTCCTCTCCTCTCCTCTCTCTCCTCTCCTCTCCCTCTCCTCTCCTCCTCTCCTCTCTCTCTACCCCCCCCCCCCCCCCCATCAGCAGGAGGGTCCCCCTACATGAGTCTGGTCCTGCTCAAGGTTTCTTCCTGTTAAGTTTTTCCTTGCCACTGTTGCCTGTTGGGGGTCAGGCCCTGGGATGTGCATATATTTTATATTCTGAGCCCGTCTTTTCATCTCTAACGCACTTGCTCGTTGCTCTCATCTTGAATTAATTCAGATCGCTAAAGCGTCTGTCTGCTGGCCTGCCTATTTATCCCTCCAGCCATCATAGGATCATCACATCTGTATGTACAGCAAGAACTGAGCTGATGTTTTTAATTGCTGTCGGTCCGTCTGCTGAGTTTTGAAGAACTGATTCAAACAGCTGCAGCCAGACGTGTGTGAAAACTTGAATTCAGCAGCTTTTTAAACCTTAAGTTGATCCAATAGCACCCCCCCCAATTTCCTTAGCACTTTATTGCTGTCCTGTTAAATTTGGACATGGACGTGCACGAGGATCCACGGGCAGCTCTGGTGCTGTGATGCTCATGCAGAGTGGAGACGGTGGCACCGTCAGCCTGAGGCAGGAGGGGGAAAAAAGACGAGTGATCTGACAACACAGGCGTCGCCGCTCTGATTGACAGCAGGCTGCATTCTTTGTGGCGTGAACTGACACGTGCGCGACACGCCGGTGACGACCTCCGTGTATTTTCGGCGTTTTAGATCATTTCAGCCGTTCCAAAACTGATTGAAAATAGTTGCGAGGGATGGAACGAGTCCTTTATAGGAGGGGGTCAGCTGAGCTCTGAATGACTAAGCTGGCTCGTCTAAAACCTGCAAGTAACCGTGCACGTAGTCCCTGATGACCCCGATTACATTTATTCCATATGCTATTGAGAATGCCTCTGCACGTGCACTCACCTGTGGTAAGAAAAACTGCTGAACTGCCCAGTAGGTGGTCGTACGTCGGTTATATCTGAAATTGTGGGCCTAGGGTCTAAATTCTGCCCCTGGACGAGCCCACAACAGCTCTGAGCGATCCGCTCCTTAAACTGTCGCCTCCCAACTATTTCCAGCTACTCCTGGAATCATTTTGTGAAATTGCTCAACCTGCCAGGAAATCACAACTGCGCGTGAAGACCGAGGAGCACAAACACACCGGCCGCTGTGGCCGAGCGACGGATTTGAGGTTCTTTAGTGCCGTGTTTGGGAACAAACTCTTTTAGTATTTAATGACCGCGGGGTGACAAAAACGTGTCTTTCATCATGTTAAGCACTTTGATCACCGTGGTTTTAAAAAATTAAATCTAAACTGCCATTTTTATGGGTTATAGATTTAATTAACATCATCATTGTTTCAATAAAGCATGTAAAAAGGTTTAATTAAACTCTTATTGAGGATGCACTTAAGTTAGCCTAATTAATCAGAGGGAGCCTAATTAATAATTTTTAACTCTTTCAGTTGTCATTAAACCACACCATCTTTGGTTGTAGGAGGCAGAATATAAAAAAAGACAAATATACGGGAGGTCGAAAGCTTTCGAGACACATTTAGGTAAAAAATGAACCTTTCAAAATTGAGTGACAAATGCAATTTTTGTTAGTTTTTTGGCCCAAGAAAGATTTTATTCCACAATTACAATTCGGTGGAATTGTGGCTTTTATGGCGTTCTGAAATAACAAAAGCAATGTGAGGAACTGAGGCTGTGCTGTCGAAAAATTGGACCCTAAATATTCAAAAGACTCCAGCTGGGACTTTTGGAAATACAGCAAATATTTGTTATTTACAAAAAGAAATCGATTCAAAGAAGCAATAAGAAGTCATTTGGGGTATGTGCACTATTATTTTCTCTCTCTCTCTCTCTCTCTCTCTCACACACACACACACAACACACACACACACACACACACACACACACACACAGGGAAAAGGGCTGTGCACTAGACTCAGTGTTTGGCCTCTGGCCCTGGGGAAGATTACATGGTTATAATAAGCAGCTGGTCTTCTCTGTCTCTCTCTGTCTCTCTCTGTCTCTCTCTGTCTCTCTCTCTCTCTCTCTCTCTCAGGGTGTGTGTGTTCTTGTACTTGCTAGATGCTACTGACTAACAAAATCATTCTAGTAGCAAAGTGAAGACATTCAGGGGAAATGAGGGCAGTGTTGTTCGGGGGTTAAGATGGGGTTTTAAGGGGTTTGGGTGAGGGAGTTGGGTCGGTTAGGCTACAGAACTGGGGAAGGTTTTATGGCCATGAAAGGCCTCACAAAGGAGCAGAAAGAAGTTTGTGTGTGCGTGTGTGTGTGCCACAGAAAAGCCTTCCACTCTCTCCGGCCGACACAGCGGGGCCGGCGTGCTACATCTGCCCTGCAGCAGGATAAAAGGCTGGATGAGTGGGCAGCTTTGGAAAGACAAACTGGCATCTCAATAAGAAGCCGATGGTCTGTGTGAGGAAATGTGCGAGGCAGTGGGGAATATGACTGCACCCAATGAGCAGAATCAGTTAACAAGGCTTAATAAAAAGCTGACCAATGGCCCGGCAAAGGTCAGAGTGAAAGAGATGGAGATTTATTAATGGCGTCTTTTGTTTTACTTGACATTTGTGTGATTAAAGGTTGTCGTTGCCTCCTGACAGCTGTTTAATTCACCTGTTCTTTTCCACGTCAGTCAGTAAAATTGACATGTGACCCTCTACAGAAGCCTCCATGTCTGCAACGCAGCACCACATATCTGTGTCCACGTGAGATCTTTGGCATTCAGAACTCAGCCTGGGAGGGATCCTGCCTTTATTCAGTCTCATTTTGACTGTGTGCTCTCTGGTTGATGTTACAATAGAAACGGATCCATATATTTCATTAAAAACCTTTGTTTGTGCTGCTTTAGAGAGGTTCAAATCCTGGTCAGATAAACACCCTCAGAACCACTTTACCATCTTTGAATTGATCAATGCTTCCCTTCAAGACAAAAACAACATATTTCCTTTCTTCTTCATGTCTTTGACTTCTCTGTTTGAGGCTGTCTTCGCTTCCACTCATTGTTTTAACATCAAACTGGAACACAAGCTGAGCATTTGGTGTTGTAATTTAGTCGCTTCTAATCATTCTCAAGCTTCAGATACTGTGGATGAAAACACAAATCCCAACCTAAGAGAGATCAGACTTTCTCCACATAGCTAATTTTGGTGCTGTTCTGTGCTGTCACAGCCTAAACTGCTCATCTGACCTCACAGTTTAAATAGAGCTTATAGTGGAAAATGTTGAAACTCTGATCTATTTAATCCCCAACATGGAGCTGAGACACTCATCTCTGTTGTCCTGCAAAGAAATGTGTGAGACAAGTTGCTGTTTCTTAAAAAAAGAGAAGAAAATCATCTCCAGTGCGTAAAAACACTGGCCTTTGTTGCAGAGTTTAAGAATTTTCATGCTTTTCCATCTTTGACAACAAGCCAAGTCTCTCTTAACTAACTCGCGGTCAAGGCTGGAGTCCCGTTACTGCAGAGGTAGAAATGTGAACCGCTCAGAAAGATCCATCCCATATTGATGTCTTCTATAGCAGGAAAAATGCTGCTTGCTTTGTGGCAAGTTGCACTGAAGAGAAACCCTAAAATGCATCGCCCTCATGGTCAGCTGGGACTATTGACACACTACAACATCAAGAGGGTGTCCTGGTTCCCAGACTGTTCTTTAAATGTCCCGGAGACACCCAAGAGTCTGTCCACCACTAATTTACTGGCACATATAAATGTTGCTGCAGAGGACAATATTCTGGACAATGTCCCCTGCTTGTTGTTGGTTCACAGAAAAGACACCCGTGTATTTTTAGGTATATATGCTGAAAATCCTTTAAAAAAGAAAGGCCAAACAATGCTCCACTTAGGAAAGAAAGAAAGTAAAAGCAATTCCGTGCAATCTAGATTTGCTGATTTCTTACACGCTGCAGCAGAATCTTGAAACAAGTTAATTACAAAGTTAATTTTAAAAAGGTACAGCCTGACTCTAATTACACTCTGTACAGTGGGGGAAAAAAATCAAACCAGCACACACACACACACACACACACACACACACACACACACACACACACACACACCACACACACACACACACACACAGGCTTGACTCTCCACACAGACCTCCCCTCCCACACATATTACTTTGGCAGTAATGAAACAACAGCCTGTTTCCCCAGAGAAGAACGGATACAAGAGGAGATGCAGCCGTACAGACAAAGAGGTGTTAGTGTCTCAGATTAAAACACTAAATATACGGAGACACAAAAGACTTTTTGTTCTCCAGCTACTGTTTCTGCCTGCTGCCCTCGGTTCAACGCGCTTCGCGGCTTTTACATTTCAGCAATATTGCAGCAACATGTAATGAAATATTTTGGGTTTTTTTTCTTGAAGAGCAGCACAAACCAGCCGCGTCGGGCCGGACGCGGCACGGGCTCCGGCAGCACGTTCAGCATCCCTGAGCAGCGTTGCTCTCAGGATTTATTACCTATACTTAAAAATCTTTTCATAATCTGTCTTGAAATAAGGATCCAAAGGTCAAATTTGCATTAAATGTGACACAATAGCGCTGCTGGGCAACAGCGATGGCTCTAATATCTCTCCTGTCGCAGCAAAAAGCAAGTTTGAGTAAATATTACACTGGTAATTTGTGCCTATACATATAATTTATGGATGAGGTGGAAATATGAAGGTGTTTTACTCGATCGGTGGCTTCATTACTGCTGCAAAGAGCACCCTGGATGTTCTTTACCATCTAGAGTTCTAATATTAAACATTATTACACAATATTTAACACTTTAATCCACTCAGCAACTGCGACTACAGCAAAGATGAAGCTCAGAAGAGCTAAAACACTCTTATCACACACATCCAATTCATACGATTCCAGTCAAAACCTACCTAATCATTACATGGTGGCAGAAAGGGAAGAAACATAAAAACAAATTAGCTTCTGTCCTAGATCTGCATCTGACCAGGGTGGCTTCATTAGAGCAGGACGGCACCTAAAGACCTCTTTCTCAGCTGTGGGGGCTCTTTTTGCGTTCTTGTGATGTGAATACATCTCGATGCCCTCAAGCGTTGCATATTTTCTGTGTCATTATTGGCTGTAGCTCAGGTGGCGCGGCGGTCGCTACACGACCACGAAGCTCTTTGGTGCGTGACCATATTCGACCGGCTCTCCAGATGACATGCACGTGCGACCCTGTGAGTTAATCTCCGCCACCAGAGTTTGACAGACATTCCAGACCTGTCATGTAAAAGCAGCTAAAGATTTTGGGAAAGGATTTTTAAAAGCTCTGAAAGAAGAACGATCAATGGATTCGCTCAATCACAGGAGACTGTGATATTTGCAGTCATCGCTCTGACATCACGAAGATGTGCAGGTTTAAAGTGCATGTGTGGACAGTGTTGCACTGCTGAAACAAAAAGAAAATAATTGGTTCCAATCTGATTTATGAAACAATGTTATTAACAATGTTACAATATCTCAGCCCAAAGTGTAGAGTGTGGGAGTGTCAAAGAGCATCAAAGCCAACAAAAATGAGGATAAATGGATGATCTTTCCATTGAGAAGCAGGCATGAAGTGTTGTTACCTATGGCCATGAAGTCCTCGTGGTCCCAGGTCTGAAGCTGAGCTAACGGGCCGCTGTACAACAGGAGTCCATCAGCCACGTCAGTGATGAACTCCAGGGAAACATGGCTCTCAAAACACGGCATTATAGGAGGAAACCAAGCATAGCCATTGCCATGGAAACTGTGCTTGTTCTGCTGGCACTCGGGGCCCTCAAACTGAGCTGGGCACTGGCACCTTGGAGAGAAGAGAAGAAAGCCAAAAATTCATGAATTTATGAATATGATATAAGGATGACTTTCTTTCTTGTGGTCTTCCTGATCCCCCGCCCCCCTAAAATCTGAATGTCTGTAAAATGAGAGTCCATTCCGAACGAATGGTCCGCGTTCACTTATAATCTTTGGCCCTTTTCCTCATATGTGCATGATCCTCTGTGTGTTTCCTAACACAGCTTTGCCCTTCGCCGTCTTCTCTCCCTCCGTCTGTTCCACTGATGCAGATGTTCTCATTAGTGACAAAACCAGAGGGAGAAATCACAACAGCTCTAGGAAACAACGCTGCCCCCTGCTCCCTTTACACAGACACGCTCCTTCCTGCCCAGGCTCCTTGTCAACCTCACCTTTGGGTCGGGTCGTTTGCTTTCTTTTTATCTTGCCATTCTCTGCTTTATTCATCTTCCATGAAAATTTCTTCCCATCCTAATTTATTTTATTACTTTTTTTTAGAAGATTAATGGGGTTATTCTGACATGCAACGCAACAGGAAGTTGCTGCTGGGGACTCAAAGGCGTCTTCGTACAACCGTACATCCAGCCATCCCTCCAGGAGGCTGCCGGAGCGTTCCGGTGATTTTAGGAAAGAAAGTGGCTGAAGTCATAGTCACAATGATTAGTGATGGGACGAGCAACACTGGTGCGTCAGCACTGTGCCGAGAGCTCAAGAGTGAAACCCCGTATCGGTGCGTGTATCGCTTTAAGAAAGAATCACGTGACCGATACAGGACTTGTATCGTTTGGATGAGCCGCGCCAAAGTGTGTTTATAAGGAAACAAACTGTATCGACATGTTGTGGGTTTGTTGGATGGAGTTTTTCAGTCGCGCAATTATGGATCGTTCTAAGAAGTTTTCCCCAGTGTGGAATAATTTTGATCTTGTGACTCCAAACAAGGGAAATCTTTTTCTCCTTTGAGCATTGTTTACTGTTGTATACAATTTTTAACGGTGGCGCTTTATCAGTTTATCAAGTGAATGACCTGTGATACATATGATAGTCAAGTCAAGAGCCTTACAGTTGCTTTATTCATTTTGTAGGGTTGGTTTTTTTAACAAGTGAATGCAATGCACCACCTTAGTCTTTACTCTGTTCTAGTAAGAGGTTTGAATTGTTTGTAACTTTTTATGTTATTGTAGGTGAAGTGTCGGCTCTGCTCCACAGAGCTCTCTTACATCAATAAGAGCACTTCATCAAAGCTGAGGCATAATAGAGCTCGGCATGGCAGTGAAGAATTGGCAGATACTCGTGACAGAACCAGAAAACATCTCCACATCTGCATCAACTTGCACTTAAAACTCTCTGCTCACCATCGTCATCTGCACCGTGTGAAAGAGTATTTTCTAAGGCCGGGGAGCTGGTGTCTAAGAGGAGAAATCGCCTCCAAAAACTTTTGTTCCCCAATAAAAATTCATAAACTAGTCACTTTTTTGTATTATTTCATATGATTTAACAGTTAAGTTAACAAAGAATGTGTGTACATAAGTAAGAAATTGTAACTCTGAATTGTAACTCAAATTTGCTATATTTTACATACCAACTCAGTTTAGCAAACAAGGAATTCCTTTACCTGCAATCATTTTATAACTACTGCAGGGGTCACTATCGGGTGACCAACACAGTATCAATACAGTGCCGACACAGTTTGTGGAGTGTGTCAATACACTCCTTGAGGTATCATCGTCCCATCACTAACAATGATATAAAACTACTAATACTACTAATAATAACACCATTACTACTGGATGGATGATGGATGGATGGATGGATGCTGGATGGATGGATGGATGGTGGATGGATGATGGATGGATGGATGGATGGATGATGGATGGATGGATGATGGATGATGGATGGATGGATGGATGGATGGATGATGGATGGATGATGGATGGATGGATGGATGATGGATGATGGATGATGGATGGATGGATGGATGGATGCTGGATGGATGGATAGATGATGGATGGATGGATGATGGATGGATGGATGGATGGATGATGGATGGATGATGGATGGATGGATGGATGATGGATGGATGATGGATGATGGATGGATGGATGATGGATGGATGGATGTATGATGGATGGATGGATGGATGGATGATGGATGGATGGATGGATGGATGGTGGATGGATGGATGGATGGATGGATGGATGGATGGATGATGATGGATGGATGCTGGATGGATGGATGGATGATGGATGGAGGATGATGGATGGATGGATGGATGGATGGATGGATGGATGGATGGATGGTGGATGGATGATGATGGATGGATGGATGGATGGATGGTGGATGGATGGATGGATGGATGATGGATGATGGATGGATGGCCGGTCCTCAGAACTACTGTCAGTTCCATCTGCATCAGAAACTCTGAGGATTCTAGAAACATCAGCGTTTCCAGTCCAGCTCAAGTGGCCCTGAGACGATGGTCCCCGTTCAGGGATCCTTGCTGACACTGACCATGAGCCCTGCAGCCCCAGGAGATCACACCTGTGCACGTGTGAAGCGCGCTCGAGACCAAGCCGAGCTGCTCTAATGTGACCAAGAGTGGAGCAGAGTCGGAGTCATGTGACCTTCTCTATCAGCCACGAACGCTGTTGTGACGAAAGTGGAATAATGTGAGCAGGAATTGCCTCCCGTTCCTGGGAAGTGATGGATGATCTCGTCCTCTTTTCATCTGCTGATACTCACGATGTCTCTGCAGTCAGAAAACTTTCTGTGGTTTTAAATGTGACATCCGTGGACGGATGAATCCAGCTGATGATGAATCCAGCTGATGGATGAATCCAGCTGATGGATGAATCCAGCTCCATGGTTTACAAAACTCTTTGAGACCCTTTCATATGGAATTCCTCCCTTTAAATTGGTTATTTGTCTTGGGACTAATATTAAGGACAAAACTGGGACTTGTTGACACGGCTCAAACGCTCCCATTGTCTCCCATCATAGATTCACTGGGAACAATCTTCATTCAGTCCCACCTCCTCATCACCGCCCTCCATCAGCTCTGCGCCTCTGTAATCACCAGCCGTCCTCAGGAACTTGTGTTACGCCTGTTTTGGGTTTCAATCATTTAAACTGAATTTTCCCACACATTCCTCTCACTGGTTTCCTTCCCCCCACTTCTTTTGTCCTAATGTCTTAATTTCACCTATTTCTTCCTCACGTCCGTGCTTCTATCCTGGAACATTTGAGCTGATTGTCGATGCTGCACAAGAAAACATCTCACTATTCCTAAAAACAAAACAAAAAAAAACGATGAAATTGTGTTTTAGAGGCTGCAAATGTTGCAATGTTCACCTTAATATGAGTTTTACAGCGTCTGGATCCGTCTGCCTGATGTAAAATGTAAAATCAGCTCAGTATTGGTGTAATAACATGACCAAACCAGCTGTGGGTGTGTGAACCACATGATACCACCACCAACATGTGCTTAGTGGATAAATTATGTGTCTTCGTTAAAGATAAAAACAGAGCCGCCACCTACATGTTCTACATGATGATATTGTTCCACCTCCGTTTAAATAAGTGCCGACATGATGCCGACACTTGTCGCGTTACCGTGAAGCGTCAAGATTTATGTGGAGGTAAATCAATAAGAGAACGAAATTAGATCGTACAGTCGTCAGTGAAGAGATCCCATGTTCGACATGGACGCTTAAAAAGGCAGCGGAAAAGTTCACGCGCTCACACGCTGATTCATTCGTTCCCGCTGCTCTGTTTTAATGCAGTTGGGAAATATTGATTAGGACTGGTTTCTAATGTCTAATCTGTGTGTGTGTGTGTGTGTGTGTGTGTGTGTGTGTAATCCAGGGCTTATGCCGAGCAGTCAGTCACCCTGCTCTGGACAGTGGCGATGCACAGCTGGCTCTATTCTGCCCTTTTCGTTTCCAGTTGCTAATTAAAAGATACCGAAAGGTAACGAGCTGCTACAGAAGTGGGAAAGCTCTGGCAGAGGAGAGGAGCAGAGAGGCCGAGGTGACACACCCAGAATCCCAGAAGATGATCCGAATCTATGTTATTTAGCATTTCGGAAGAAAGAAACCGACAATAGTCGGAATAGCGGCTGATAAAGTCCTGAGGGACAGACGGACAGATGCAAAAACTTTTCATCTAAAGCTGAATTGTCACCTTCTTTACTGCGCTGAGCCTGTTAAGGATTATTGATCATCTCCATTTCAGAATTCACTGATCTGAAATGGGCACAAAGCCGAGTTTGCTGCTTTCTGGTGAAACGTAAAAGGGCAGTTAAACATTCTGCATCCACAGAAATGACTACAAACCATGTAATTATTAGCTGTGACGTGCGGAACAGTTTAAAACTCAGAGGTAGAGTGGACATTCTTCATTCGTTCATTTCCATTTCCAGAATTTGGTTCAGATGTTGACATATATTGTGATGATTGAAGGCTAAAATCGTTCCAAGGCTGAAGGAGCTTCACGCTGTTCACGATCGTTTTGACCAGTTTGTTTAAACTCCATGAATTTATCAGCCACCGCACATGAACATGGACTAATCTGGGCTCTTTTAGCCTCGTTAACACGAAGCTGCGCTTTTTTTCTGCTTCTGTACATCATCATGCAGAGAAAGATCTTCTGGTACGCACGCCAATGAGAGTGTGAACATTTGCTCCTAATTTCGTCATAATGTTCACACTGCATGAAGTTACAGTAGAGACCGTGATAAAAGCATTACAGTTTCACATAATTGGTTGCAAAGAGCCCTTTACATCCATCATGAGAGATCCAAGCCTGCGGATACGCGCAGCATCAGGCAGAATTACAGAGTTAAACAGGGTCAAGGCTTGTGCACCGCTGCAAATATCAAAGAGCTGCTTTAATCATCGTGTTTTTAGTGAAAAGGATCTGGTGAAGCGCGCTAAAAACACTGTTGTCCTTGTTTATGGGCTCATTAATTCCAATAAAAACACTTCTACTTTGTGCAGAGATTCAAAACAACATCTGGAAGTCTTTGACAAATAACCTGGCGCACTTATCACCCAGGAAGAGGTTGTTGGAGGGGTGTTTCTATTTCTAATTTTAGGTAACACGGAGGTAAACAAGCGCTGTGCCCCCACTCTGCCTACCACGCTTTCTTCATCTCAGACACCAGGACGATCAAAAAGTGCTCCCAGTCAGAACCTGTCAGCGGCTACAGCATTAGCATCTCATTCCATCTTATACATTCCAAAACACGGATGTTGAACTACGTAAGTTCTTTAAGAGCATCGAGGAATTGTGGGGGATCATATTTATAAATATCACAGGTTTCCTTTGAGATCGGAGCGGTCCTGTGGGATCGTGTTGATTTGAATCCTTCCAAATTATTAAGGTGCTGTACGTCGCGCAAGTTGCTAACAGTCCCTTCGGTTCCCATCTAACCAAACCTACATTTCCATTTTCTGATGTTTGTTTCTTTTCGCACATCAAAAAAGAAAGAAAAAGAACATTTATTCTACTTAAGTGACGTTGCTGTTACACTTGTTTACCACTTTATGCTCTTTAAGCTCACTTTTTGAAGGGTTCCAAATATAGAAAATCCTCCCAGTTGTGGACACAACCTGCATCTGTGTTGCTGATTAACCCTCCTGACGGAAGATGCCGGGCCTCAAATGAAACCGACTTTTTTCTCATCCCTGGCCTACAGTAAATACACCGTTGACCTTTGACCCAGCTCCTCCTTAATAAGAGCATCTAGAGTTTTCGACTTGCAAAATAAAAACTGGAGATGAAACTCTGCACCCACCACCACGACAAGAGAGAGCAATAAGACGGGTGTCCTTAGTTGCCATGGTGACACTTTTCCTGTGCATGGCAGAGTTTCCTTCATGGAGCGGATTCAGGTGGAGCGAGAATGCCGCAGAGGGGCAAATCTTGGGAAAATGTCCTTTAGCAGGACTTCCTCTTCCTGGGTTTTCCTTTCGTTCACCTGCTCTGCTCCGATAGTCGCGGGATCGGCTCCACAGTTGGAACACGGCGGTGAGAAGAGCGGGGACGTACTTCAACCCACAAACAGGCGCATATTTGTCACTGACGCATATTTGGATCTTAAAGAACTAAACAGAATTTATATTATTTAATTTAAAGCAGGACGCCGATGGTGCAAAAGTTTGGCTTCAGACTGCACCTATCAACAGTCTCACGCTTTCCCTTTACTAGTTATGACAGGATATAATTAAACTCCGTTCTTTGCTAATTTAGATATAAACTTTTTGAGTGCATGGAAGCAGTGAGTGAATCTACAACTCATCTGATACGTAATTACAAATTAAGTACCTTGTATGGTAATTTCCATTTAATCTGTCCTTCCAAGCAGCTGTCTGCGTTTGGAGTAAACCAACATATTATTCAAGGGCTGATTTGACTTTACTTTTGTTGGAAATATAATATAAATGAGGCTGGTAATCCAGAGGTAATCCACTCACCTGTAGCCGTGCTGAGTGTCCACACAAACGCCGCCATTGAAGCAGGGGTTTCTGGGATAGGCGCCGCAGGGCTGGTGGGTCTGGTCCCGTCCAGGGCAGGAGCACACGGCTGTGGACTCCAGAGTCACAGACACTAGACTCATGGTCCCACAGTCCACCACCATGGGCGCGTCCCGCACGTTCAGAACATTGGTGCAACCGCTGGCCCCGGCACAGCCGGAACTGGGGCACTCGTCCACGCGGATCTGGAAGACGACGATCTGCAGGAAAGACTGGAGCTGGAGGTCAAAGGACAGGACAGAAAAAGGAGACATCAGCAAATATCGACGCAGTCTCCTACTGCTACCTTCAAATGAGGCGTCATAACTCAGGAAGGTATTCAGTGGCCGAGGGCTTGCAGTTACTGAGTATTATTATTATTATTATTATTGAATGAATAGGTCGATGTTTAGAATTTAAATTAACCTGAAGAGAGGAGGTTATTTTTTATTTATCAGAAATGGCAGCAGCAAATATAAAAACAAACGGAGGAAAAATCAAAGAAAAATCCAAACATGACGACAAAAGAGTCTCCAGCAAAATAATCCTCATCTCATTTATTTGGTTTTTATTGTATTTATTCCTGATTACATAATAGCCCATGTGAACATGGTGTATAGGTTCTTAAAGTTCTACATTCTCCACTCATTCCCACTAAAACAAAACTGCCCTTCTTTTTTTGTACCTTTTTCTAAATATGTAATGAACACAAGGGCTAAAATAACTTGCTAGAGTTATTCTCATTGTTGCTTTAACAGTCGTATTTTAAACCCCATAAAATAATTTACAGCTGTATGATATCACGTTTGGGCCATTGAACATACAACCTATTTTGGTTCGACCCGACAGGGGACATAAAAGAGAAATAAGAGGGGGGTTTTTTGTGAAAAAAACCCCCCACCAATTATTTGACTGACAAAAACAAGGCAATTATGATTATGATTAATTTATTTCTAAAAAATATATTATGACATTAGGAACCCTGTGGAACAAGTGAATTACTCAATTCAGTTCATCTTTATTTAAATAACATCTGCTGCAATCATAACTGTCTCGATTTTTCCCTATTTGAAAAAATAATTGAGTTGTTTTATTAAATCTATCGAACATTATATCCCATAATCAGAGGATGAAAGACACAGCTGAGGGCAGGAGGCGGGCTTTTAGCTTTAGGTCAACCACTGGAGGAGCTCTAATAAAGAGCTTCTCAATCTCCATCAGAAGCAAAAGAAAACATCTGAATCGTATCAACGCACGAGTGCTACGACAACTTTTCTTGGCCATTTGCACTGAGGTGCTGAAGATTGGTCTTCAACACTAACATATGACACGAGTAATTTTGGGATTTGACCGCCGCAAAAATAATTTTTAAAGGGCTGAAATCCAGAGGTTCATGCTGTCCTTAAATGTGGAGTAAAGCCGGATGGAAACACACAGATAGACTGTGTGACTCAGGAAGAATAGGGAGAAAAAAGGCTTTTCCTGTCTGTTGGAGGTTATTGGTGGAGAACGAAGAACATTAATAAAAGGAAATGCTCCCATTACTTCCTTTTTGAATTTCATCCCTCCTGTTCTACCACTCAAGCTCATCTTGCTCTTTATTATGCTTCACATCTCTGAACAATGTCTTCTCCAGTCTAGACCAGATCGGGTCCCTGGTGCCCCGTCTCCGCTCCTTCAGAGGTCCCATGGAACAGGGCTGTGCAGCGTCCATGCCCTCTGACCTCTGATTTTCCGCTGCCACAGTCACACGCATGAGGCAACAACCAAGCTTTCCCTCTTTCTATCGCTGCTGGTCATATGCAAACAAGTCCACCTCTACAGTCAACACGCCCACGCGCGCACGCGGGTCTACTTTGATTCTGAATTCTGAAACGGAAGACTAGCCGCGACTGATGCCGGTAGCTGGTAAACATCAGTGCGATGAGGTGAAACAATTGCATTTTATGAACCCACTCCAACTTTCAACATTCTTTAGTAAAGGTCTCTGCGGAAAATTAAATTTACATCAAATGAATTGGGCTGTTTGGCAGATTGCAGTCTTCTTTTTTTCCCATTACTGGCATCCGTGCGGCCTGTTTTTCTTGACAAATTTAAAATCACTCAGATAAAAGAGGCCACCACTGATTTTTATGACTTAATTAAAATGGGAAATGGCAGAAAGAGCTTTAATAATGGAGAGACAGACCAATGAATGACCAGCACACACCCACGCTCCCAGGCAGGTCCTGTCAGAACAGGAGGGCCTTTGTGTCTCACTTTTCTTCCATCCCTCCACAGGAGTTCCCCCGGCCGTCTCATAAAAACACCTTTGGATGCTGTGCTCAAAATGACCAGTGTCCAAACCCAAAACTTCTGCGCTGATGTCTTCTGGGAATGTTATTTTTCCACACACTTTCCACAACTTTCCTTCTTAGAAAGCTGGTGGCAGCGGGGAGCGAGTGACAGCAGGAAGAGAATGCAGACGAGCATGTTGTCTCCATGATAATCATCCAACCAGTAAGACTTTACAAACTCAACCACCTTTGATAGAGACGCTGGGGAGAAGTTTCAATAGGGCTTATTTGGTAAACGCAATCCTCGAAATGGGGATTAAAGTGCTCATTTTGGATGTCTTGTTGGATCGGATGCTTAGACATGTACAAATATCGGCATCAGGTTTGCGTTGTTCTAGGTTTTGTCTGTAAGTACAAAAGTGTTGACTTGGTCTCAGAGTAAGTCAACAACACGTCTGTTCTGTCCTTCATTAGTCTGAAGCTGCTAACAGGTTCAGGTTAAACTACTGCAAGTTGTTTGGCTTTTCCAGTTTTGTGGATTTGATGCTGAAACACACTGCACAAGTCGACACGAGACCCACAAGCTTGTTTCAGACTGATGCCCTTCAAGCTGGTGCCACACGGGCAGTTTTACGACCTGTTTTCTGGCTGAAAATGAAACATGAAGTCGACTCTTTTCCTGAAACTTGTGACAAATGAGCACATCCTAAAAAAAAGGCCTTGGGGTAATTTTGTCACAGGTCTATTTAAGATCCCTATCTGAGACTAAGTATCATCTCCTGCAGATTACAACTTTTCTTTCCACTTCCACGACTCCCTGCAAAAGGTTCGGGCTTTCGGCAAAGGAGCCATTTTTACCAGGTTAAAAATAAATTCAATGTGAAACTGATTCCCGGGTGACAACGAGTGCACAGAAGGGTCTCTGCATTGTCTTCGCTGCTGAAAAATTGCAGAAAGTACTCTTATACCTTCTGCTACAAAAAGGAGAAGGAGCTAAAATAATCACAAAAGGACGCCATTTTTCTGACTGGACTCATTCCGCGAATGAAGCGAGTTGCTCCAGGAAAAAAAAACCCAAATGAATTCGTAACCTCCAAGTGATGTGAAAGGTGGAGCAGATTGCTGCCTGCTCAGATAACGAGTGAATGGAAAATGACTCCCTGAATGTCAACCAGATCATTTTGACCAACGGTGGCGGTAACTCCCGCAGAGCTCAGCCTACCTTTTGCTTGTGTGCAGCCAGATAGCCGTGCATCTTCTCCGGCTGGAGAAACGAGGGGCCAACGTGCACAGCAAAGCGAACATCCAGCATCCGCTCCTTCACATCTATTAGGCTAAAGATGTTGACATCATCAGGTGGAACAGAAAGCATCTCGGAGAGGAAGTCCAAGAGCAGGTCGAAGCGGCTTTGCTGCCTCCCTCGAAGTTCAATGAACTCCTTTGCTGTGATGTCTGGAAAACACAAGCAGGATATTAGAATGTCTCACAACTGACAACGTATATCAGAGTAAAGACCAAGCCATGAGGTCAAAACAACGGCTTCAAAGTTTAGAGGCAGGGTTGTGTGGAGGCACAGAGCCGGCAGAGGCTCCGTATTCAAAGCACTCCGTTTATCTCCGAGGGCCAATCTGTCTAAAAGCTACAGTGAGCAACAACCCATACGTGGAATCAGGCAATCAACAAAAAGAAGACTAAAGTGCAAAAGACCTTGGATTCCATCCACTGCAAGAGTTGCACTTGTCCTTCACGAGACAGAGCACTGAAGTTCCCAAAAAGCACTTTGGCCTCCATCATTTTTGAAATGGAAGAAATTACCGGGACGCCTCCCAGATCTGGCCATCTAACCGAAACCTGGTTGAGCTGCAAAGATCTTGTGTGCAGACAGAATAAAGTTCCAGAAGGTCAAGCGTCACTGCAGGTTCCACCAGTCTGAGCTACCAAGTGGCCAGACAGAATCTCTCCACATCTGAAGGACCACCAGGCTTTTGAAAAATAATTTAAAAAAAGCAGGTACAGGACCCTGAGCACAGAGCCGAGACAATGCAGGAGGACGTCTCTGTGAATGTCCCCCAGCCAGATCCCGAACCCCCATCCAAACTGACAGGGATCAAGAGGATCTGCAGAGAAGAATTACAGAATATCCCCAAATCCAGGTGAGCAAAGGTTGTGGCATCAAAAAGAAATGTACCTATTTATAATGTCTGGACCCCATATGTGTCATCTGTACAGTGTGAATAAAACACACTGTCTATGACCTGACATCATAAACAACTCTATAAATACACCTTATTAATAGGCGTTCACCCTGATTCATCTAAATAAATCCACAATCCCTTCGTGTGTCTCTGTACAGATCCCATTCTACTATTGTTGCTGGGCAAAAGAAGATTTCACAAGTGATGGAAACAGGGCGGTATGGAATATGAACGTTTAATGTATGCAGCAGCTGTGGCGGAGAGCTCCGTGGAAGCCTCGGTGTGGCCAAGGCACGACAATGATTCCGGTTTTACACGCAGCGCCGTGACAAAACATTCAGACCGTTTAGCTGATCACAATCAGCGTGGACACATATATGATGTACGCACGCTGCTGTAGCTTCTATTAGCGCAAGGCAGCCGCATCAAAAGGAGCTGATGTTGCGCATAAAAGATGGATCCCTGACTGGAAAAGAGGCCAAAAGGATGGAGACAACAATATACTGGCTACGTTGCATCCTATAGTCTTCATTTCATGAGACGTGGGAGGAGAGAGAGATGAGTGAGAGTCTTTGTAACACTCGCTAACACTTAAGGGTGACTAGCTCGTCTACATATGTGTGTTTTGCTGGTTGCTCGCAATGACCAGCACAACACAAGGTCAACTATGTTCACGGAACACACAGAATATCAAGCTACAACAACGCACGGAAGCAGCTAATTGTTATAAAAAGCACATTAGACAACAAATGAAAGTCAAGAAACAAAAGTACGAAACTACCAACAGGAAAAAAACACCGCACACACACACACACACCCACAGAGCTGAGGCATTAAAAGACCTCAGACTGGGCAGCGCAGATACAGTCTGAGGGATGGAGGCTAATGTCAGCTCCCATCAGTCACTCCAGTCAGAGAAACAAGTACACAAGCGGACAGAGGGACAGTTAGGAGGGTCGGGGGCTGGGAAACAGGGTGGTAACTCCTAACACGGAATGGCAGCCGGTGCACCTGGCGTTGACCCAACCTCACAATTCACTATTGCTTCTCTCCTTCCCGGAGGCTCCAGAGGCCGAGGCAATGGTGCACAGATGAACCTCAGCTGGGAGGCCTGTGATTCCACACAAATAGCTGCGAAATGAAATAAATATCCTGCCGCCGCCGCCGCACTCCCACAAAGATAAAGAGCAAAGACAGAACATCGTGTTTCATATTATCAGCACGGGTGGTAGTTTGTTGTTTCCCTTCCTGGCAAAAGTCCTCGCGTGGCTTCTGACGTCCTGATCATCGCAGAACACGAAGCAGTTGTGAAGGGAAACAAACAATTACCGGTGTTTCCCTGTCAGGTGAACAGAGCGGCTGATAGAACCGTCCTAATCACTGTCACGTCCCATGAAGTTCTATTAAAGAGACTCATTTGTCACTGTAGAACAAACATTATTCAAAGGAAAACACAATTTCAACACAGCAGCGCTGTGAGTGGACCTGCTGTGAGTTCCAAAAGGTCTCTTATTCTTGAGCAGTTCCAGTAGTTTACCTTTTCTGCACAATTAATGTTCTAGTCCCACTCATTTTCAGTCATGATGCTGCTTTTAAAAAACAAACAAAGGTGTCGTCTGTAGTTCTTTGTTGTTTTTTTTATGATATCGGGGTGCGACGGGGGAAAAAAACATCCATTGTTTATCTCCACTTCAGCGTTATTAAAAAAGTTCGATCTCACAAGAATCGCAAGAGTTTTAATTGACCACAAAAAGGGAAAAGCCTCCCCGACCGCGCAGATAATGAAGAGTCGTCATTGTAAATCAGCAGAGGCAAAAGAGGAGCTATCTGCACTGTTGCCCACAAAGCTGGGATATAATCATTTTCTGAAGTAACCTTTAAAATATTCGGATATTAATCCTCCGGCTGTGATTTGGTTCCTCGCCAGCATTTCAAACATTGACGGCCTATTGGGGATCAATTTGTAAATGAGTTTTCCTGCACAGACACGGCTTATTTTTGTCGTTGATGACTCCCAAACATAGTTTAATTGATGGACTATCAATTTAGGAAATGAATGAATCTTTGGTTTCAAAAGGAAAATGAACTCCAACCGGATTTCAAGTCATGAAAGGCTGCTTGACAAATTCAGTAACAGTGCGTTTGCCTCAGTTTTTGATAAAATATATAAAAAAAACCTCTCAAAACTGCCGTCAGCATGGTTACACAGGCCACAGCAGCTATGGGGACTCGCTGTCAATCGGATCATTCCGGAACCAAACGCAACCATTAAAGCACAAACAAATAATGGAGCCAGCTCGAAATGTGTCTTCATTTTCCAATTATGTCCCATTGAAGAGTCAGGGAGCATTTGATTTGGATTTTAAAGCTCCGCTTGGCTGCTGCCCAGGTGTCAATATCACAACATTCATTTTATCAGTAAATTTAATCCTTTTTAGCGGCACCATTTATTTTACAGCCTCCATCCAAGCCAACAGGTTACTCACTTTAATCTACTCTTTTTTATTCTCCTAGAGAGTGACTAAGTACTCTGGATGTGTGCTCATAAGACAACAGTCATAAGTTACAGCCTTTTTCCATCTGCTGAAACCAAGAGTTAACTGGCCCCACGACCCCCCCCCCCATCCTGAGTGGGACCGTCTGCCATGAGTCTTCTGTATTAAACTGTCATCCCTGTCAGGAGTATTTGGAGAGAGAACGTGTGAATGTGAAAGCATTTATTCATTGTAACACCAGTAGAACCCCCCCACCTCTCTGGATCCACCAACTGTGTTTTGTTGTTTGGACCTTTTACATATGGTTTCAAAATCAAATCTATTAAATATGAATGTGACATTATTCCATCGCTTGATTTTATTTGACCTTCAAAAGGAGTTATTTTTGCGCTGGTGAAGTTAGCAAATCAAATAATATCATTTCAAATGGAATTAAGCTGTTTATTTTCTGGACCTCTGCTGCGGCACAAACTTCCCCCCTCTGTTTATCCCGGTGAAAAGGATCCAATGGAAGCTAAAGCTCAGTTTCCTCGGCCTTTAATACTCATAAGAAGCTGCATCTTTTTATCATATCGGTACATCCCTTAAATCATTGCCTGACTGACACACTGGTGCCAACCAAGCAGTGGACCCAACCAACTAGTGGACCCAACCAACTAGTGGACCCAACCAACTAGTGGACCTAACCAACCAGTGGACCCAACCAACTAGTGGACCCAACCAACCAGTGGACCCAACCAACCAGTGGACCCAACCAACCAGCGGACCCAACCAACCAGCGGACCCAACCAACCAGTGTTCCCAACCAACTAGTGGACCCAACCAACCAGCGGACCCAACCAACCAGCGGACCCAACCAACCAGTGGACCCAACCAACCAGTGTTCCCAACCAACTAGTGGACCCAACCAACCAGTGGACCCAACCAACCAGTGGCCCAACCAACCAGTGGACCCAACCAACTAGCGGGCCCAACCAACCAGCGGACCCAACCAACCAGTGGACCCAACCAACCAGTGGACCCAACCAACCAGTGGACCCAACCAACCAGTGTTCCCAACCAACTAGTGGACCCAACCAACCAGTGGACCCAACCAACCAGTGGGCCCAACCAACCAGTGGACCCAACCAACTAGCGGGCCCAACCAACCAGTGGACCCAACCAACCAGTGGACCCAACCAACTAGCGGGCCCAACCAACCAGTGGACCCAACCAACCAGTGGACCCAACCAACCAGTGGACCCAACCAAACCTACAAACAGTAGATTCTGTGGAATGAGCATACTCCACATACTCGATCAGTTAAATCAGTTTGCCTAGTTTATATTTGTATTTTTGCTCAGCTCGTTAATAATTGTCGTGTCCCGTTGAGCTTGGGAAGGCTTTGAAGACATTGCTCTCCCTTAACAAGGACCTTGAGAAACGGTTGTGGTGTAGTGATCCACCAATATGTTCTAGTGACTATAGACACGTGTGTCATAAAGGCTTGAGCAGAAAGGATGCTATGCCTCATCTGTTAGAAGCCGGTGTCCTTCATTCCTAAAGACACCCCCACACACACACACTATGCTAATCAGCATCACCCCACAATGCAGAGTGCATACATCGCTTGTCCTTGTGTTTTCACCCCAAGAACTGTTTCCATTCCACTCGTTGGGAGTCGTAATAGGACATTTCAAGGACTTTTTGTTTATGCTAATGTAGCATCACTATTGAGGAAGCTAGTGACAGGGGCAGGGAGCTTAATCTCTCCAAGGCAGGTTTAACCAATGTCTTTTCCGCACGCAGTTATTGCTTTCTACATTTGTTCTTGAAATGGGATTTTGGATTTCAAGGATGGAATAAGCAAGGCTATAAGTAGAATATTTTCATAATCCCTGAGACTGAGAATCAATGATAATGTTTACTCCAAAGCTCCACATGGAAAAATAAAATCCTGGAAATGGCTTTGTTTCCATAGCCTCTACACACGCACAGGGGTCTGGAGCGCGCACACACACACACACACATTTATCCTCAATATGACTTTTCAGTTTGAATGTGCTTATCGACTGCAGACAAAATAGCCAGATCTTTGACAGACACCGGTGCTCTTTGGATCCCACCTGTTTCCTGCGTTACCACCATCTTTTAATGCAGCTAATAGCGCTCTGATGACAGCCTGCCTGTTTAGAAAAGCATCCGTGCAGACACCGACCCACAGAGGAAGTCTATTAATAAAGCTAACCTTGTTTTGAGGGTTCAGTGGACGCCGGGCTGTAATGAGCATCTGCTCCACAACGACAGTGGCTGACTGAACATGGTTCACTTAAAAAGGCCCAGACAGCGAAGATGTGTTGCCTTAACAGGCACAACAGTAAGGCCACAAAATTGCTCAGGCAGACCTACATTTTTTTGTGCGGGGAGGGGTTTTTCCTTTTAAATACAGTTGTGTTTAATTCCACCCAGCAGAAATTTGAGGCTTTCTTCTGAGTCTGTTTTGATACTGTAATTTCTGAGGCCAAGTCTGAAACTAGACTTTATGAGTAAAGTGGGTTGAAATTGACTAAAATGCGATTTTATATATATTTTTAAAAAAAGACAGCAGAGAAGAAAGCGGATGTGACAACTGGCAGCTCTGAAGCCTCTGGCGGCATCTGGGAGTGAGAACACTGATGCAATAAACACCATATGGACATGTTAAACAAGATAAAAAAACAAGCTTTTCATCAAAGACGTCTTCATTATGCAACGTGTCACAGGGTCAAATCCCACTACTTTCAACACTGGAATTAATGGGGCCCTCAGAAAGGCACTTGTGTGGTGTGTAACTATGAAATGAAGGTAAAAATAGCTTAAACCCACCAAGGTGGCGATTAGTGAGGCGAGTAATAAACGTTCATGTTGCTTTTTCCAAGAAAACTTACGAGATGATGGTGATGATGATGATGATACTGATGATGTCATCAGTTGTCACACCAGTAAAGGGAAAATATGAGCTGCTTATTAATACATATTTGAGAATAAGCCCATTTTGCTGCCGTAAATACTGTGAAATGTGAACCAAACTGTTTTCCTCCACGCTGTCTGAGTTTGCTTCTGATTAATTTACCTCAGTCCTGTTTTCACAATGAGGAGCAAATCCTTTTATCTGCTTATATAAGGCTCGCCTCTGTCCTCCCCTCTCCGCCCCCCCGTTCTTTTCCTCTCATCCTTCAAAGTTTTGCCCCTCCCCCGCCTTTTCTATTTCAATATCTGTAAAATCATAAAATTCTGTCAGCCATGTCCCATTTCTCTAAAGTGAATTTAATTCTGAGCAGACAGCCAACGTGCTGTACATCAGGTAGTGATGGATGCTGCTTAACGTGCGAGGAAAATGTGCTGGCTTCGCAAAATCCCCACGCTAATTATTTTGCCAGGAAAAATAATGGAAAAGGCTTTTTTTCCCCCATGGGCACCCATAGCAACTCATATCCCATGAGGCAGAGAGTGTGCACTGATAATGGGTGTAATCTTTTGATAAAAAAAAGACTATTTAAGTGATTGTGTGACAGTTTTTTGAAACCCTGCTAAACAGAGTACTCACGTAATCATTCATTTTACGAGTGGCCTCTAAAGTTTGGCAGCGTTCTCCTTTAGCATTGCAGCCACGTGTCCTTTCATTTTTTGCAAAATTTGAGCTGCTAATCATAAATCTGTCACGCTAAGTTCTTCCTAAGATGAAATCTATGACATCAGGCAGAGACAGTAATGGTTGTGGCAGCTCAAAACTGATTAAAGAGTGTTTTAAAAGCCATTTGCGCTGGAGTGAGTGGCACTTCAGGGTAAGGGTCAAAACAAAGCTCATAAAAAGGAGCTTCAGCCCAGAGCTGTGCTGGAAATTACCACATCGCAGGATTTCTAAGGTTTCAAAACTGGTTTATACACTGATAATATACAGGAAAAGAAGGAACGCATCAGCCATTGGCTCCACAAGGTTTAATCGTCATTACAGCCTCAAACCAGAGGAGATCCAGCCTGATCTTGCTTGTTATTTTTCAAATGCATTTCTTTAGCTTAGTTGTGAATTATAACACCAGAAAGTTTGGCTTTGTGTGAAGCTAATGGATATAGAACACATGAAGGTCAACAGCTGTTTATTCATGTGAAAACTGAAGTTTACTGACAGAAAACAAAGCAGGAGTTGAATGTCGGACTGAAATAAACCTTGGTCTCTGAGGTGTGTGTGCGTGCGTGCGTGGTATCAATCACACCTGCCAGCCGGAGAGAGCCGGAGTTGTAGATGGCGTCATCTCTCAGCTCCCTCACGTGCACGCTGACGGAAGAGACGGCGTCCGGCCACACGTCATCAGACACGCGCACCTGGAACTGGTATGTGCCCGGCGGAGCGTTCTCCTTGATGATGAGGAAACCAGTTCGCTTGTTCAAGACGAAATAACTGCAGGGGAAATCACAAGAACGGACATCGGGATAACAGCATTTTAATTGATTTGTTTTAATTTGAGCTCTGTTAGACTCTGTTAGACTAACTAAATTCGACCTCTGACCCTCATTTAACGACGCTGCAGCATGTTAATGAACTTGCAATTAATCACCAACTGCTACCAAATAAATAATAAAAAAAAGCTTTGGGGACCGTGGGGATCGAACTGGCGTTGTTATTTATGCATTTACAGACAACGAGGTATGGCCTCTGCAGAAGGAAGACAAATTAGGCCAATACAATACAAAACATGTCCACAAGGACTTGTTTTGGTAAGAGAGTGGGACAGAGTGTCAACAGCAGAAGTTTAATACTGTCGAGCACGGCGGTAAACCCCTGTGGTAGCTCCCTCTCCTTTCTCATACATTAATGCATGGCTCTCCGCCCTGTTTGTGCTGTTGGAGGAGCAGGAGACAACTGCAGCGGAAATTTGAATTTACCTCACGGGATTAATAAAAAAAAAAAGCTACATATGAAAGTGTGTCCAAACTCAAACCCTCTGAAATGCTGTGTTAAATACAGAGAATTGTTTTGTTCTTCTTTAGCAGCAGTTTGATCCACCTATCTTGGCTTTACCTTTTAAACAGGGCTGTGGTGCACGTTAAATGTCAATGTTGTGTTTAAGGCCGTCATGGGTGTGCTGATATCAAAGGTATCTCGGATCATTTTGGTTATTGAAAGCAGCAATATTAACCCGATGGCATCGATTTTATCAGTGAATAACTGACTGTCACTTCCTGTGACCTCTACATAAACAAAGGGAACAGAATAATGAGCAAAAGAATCTTCAGAATAATGAACGCTCCATCCCTTCTTGCTAGAAGAATTGTTTTTTCTTTGTATATCAAGCAGAAGGTGGACTGGTCACAGAATTCCCCTCAGCGGTGCATTTTAAACTTTTAAACTTTACTGCTATGAAGCAACTCTGGGACAATAATCGAGAATGAGCAGAGATGATGCCTTCATGAACGTGGGAAACATCAATGGACCAAATGAGAGCATTTAAGTTGATGGTAAATGAACTCATTCAGGATAAATAGCGAAATAACCATAAAGCAAAACTCATCACGTTACAGACAAACAATCAACATGAGGAAACTTGAGTGATCAGCCCAGGGGTCACGTGATCAGAGGAGAACTCCAACAACATAAAGGCGCTAGAATGGTTTGCTCGTCCCACTGGGATGAATGTGTGAATGCAGGAGTGAGTGGAGGTGCTCCACAGTTGATCACAAAGCATCAAACATCTGCCCATTAGCTGAAAGTCTAAATCGATCAGGAGCTCCACGTCCGGTCTGAGGGCGATCCAGAGAGCAGCCAAATGAGACAGGAATCACTTAGTGGATGAAATCCCAAGTAATGCTGCGATTTCTCCAGGATGGTCTTGATCATTTAGACTGTTCCATTTAAAAAAAAATACAAAGAATAAGAAACATTTCCACAGGAAACACTAACTAATTGATCTTAGATGTTGGAGGAAGTTTTGCCCGTTTCCTGTTGTCACCCGATGGATCAAACTTGAGCATAAAACAATTTTTTTTTAAAATGTATTACATGATTTTATTCTTGTCAGCTGTTGGTTGAACAGAGAAATACTAAATAAAATGTAGACATTGCCGAATCTGGGATCTGTTTCGTGTCAGAGGTGTTTCATTGCTTACCTTGGAACATGTCCTTCAAAGACAAATGTCTTATTGTCCCAGTCATCAGGGTCGGGCGAGTAGACCTTTCCAAGGACTGTCGTCGGCAATCGGCCTGATCAAAGGAAAATAAGGGATTAACGAGAAAACCCTGAATTTAGCCCTGAATTTACATGCAAGTGTGTGTTACAGGATGTTACAGATGTGCGCTACGCGTGTCGTGTCGTGTCAAATCACGTGAATAAACAGCTAAAATGTTACGTTGAATCACTGCTCAAATGTATTGTTTTGACTGTTTATTCTACTAGTATTTCTTGTAAAATTAGCCCAAAATAAGGAATAGCAAAAATACAACTAACATTTTTAAAGGAAAAATGTCTCAGGTAGCAAAAACACGTGGGATTTATCCTGAAGGTAACCTTGAAACTTCAACTCTGTGGATCTTTGGGGGTGAATTTGAGCCTGTTTGTCTTTAAAATAAATGGAGTGAAATGGAATTGTGCAACAACAATAGTGTCATCATTTTTAGTAAATAACAGATATGATGGTGAGATGGATATGACATATGCATCATATTCGAAGGGATATGTCATATAACTGGTGAAAGTAGACAGAGGAAACCCTGTTTAACTGGCTGGCAGCTCTTGTTTGCTCGCTACTTTACAGCCGCAGCTAATTGTGACTACCTGTCGTAATTTGTGACTACTTTTAACAGCATGACTAAACACTGATAATTGGCTGAAAACTGAATCTGTTAAAGAGAAAAGACCATTTTCGACAAAAGGGATATCTCACCTCGGTGACTATTAATGTATATTTTCTTTTCCCCGGCAACATGTGCGTGGTCGTTTTGGTCCCCGATTGTTACCGTCAGCGTGCTGGTCACCGTCTTGGCTGGACGTCCACTGTCACTCATAATAACGGGGATGAAGAACTCTTTCTGGCGCTCCCGGTCAAATGTCCGTAAAGCTGTTAGCGTTGCTGTGCCGTTGAGGTTGTCCTGGAGGTAGAAGTCATTGCTGTGTCGGTACTCGGGGGGGAGGCTGAAGTGGAAGGGTGGGCCATTCTCAGGAGAGTCCCGGTCCAGGGCTCGGAGCAGCGTGGAGGTTTGGTTCAATTTTACTACCTAAATAATAGAAAGTGGAGGATTTATATGTATTTGGTATCAATTGCGTAACTAGTCCAGTCCAGCTCACCTGAGGTCCTGCGGCGTTTTCAAAGACAATGGGAGCGTATGCTGCCTCAAACTCCGGTCCGTTATCATTTACATCCAACAGGGGCAGCTGGACTGTGGCGCTTCCCGTTAGCTCGGGAACACCGTGATCAGTCGCTATGACAACCAACTGATGCTGAGATACATGCTCTCGATCGAGGGGCCTGGCCACAAACAGTACACCAGACTGGTCAATAGTGAACAGGCCATCCGGGTCAGAGTCCTCAGAGAGACTGTAGGTCATGTCACGGTTCTGGCCCGAATCGGAGTCACTGGCCACCAAGCGCGCCACGCTGGTGCCCACGCTAGCGTCCTCCGGCAGCGGGGCCACAGAGAGGAAATGTGGAATGAAGACGGGAGCGTGGTCGTTGTAGTCCTCTACCTCCACCACACAGTGCAGGAGGCTGGAGAAGTCCAGGTCCTCAACCTGAAACAGGAAGTAATTAAAGCCTTCCATTTGCTAAACCGCAAGACTTATGAGCCTTTTCCACTAGCACCTGCTCGGCTTGACTGCACACAGTTTTCAAGGTTTTCTATTAGGAGGACGAGATGCTTTTTTAGTACCCACTCAGACAGGGGTCTGAAGTGTGCTGAGTAGAGCTCAAATTGTTAATGAGTCCACTGATTGGCCCGGGGATGGATGTCATTGGACGACCAATGAGAGCAACTAATTCACAAGACCCAAACCCACCATTTTTAAAACCCAGAACCAGTGACCGTGGATTTCTATCCCTTATGTGAAGGAAATAATAACGACTACACCGTGGTAACACAGAAAAAGGTGCACACTTTTCTGTGCTTGGTGGCTGATAAAGAGAACAATATGGGAGCTAGATGGAGCAACCTGGACTGAGAAAGTCTACCAAGTCTGTGGTCGCACCAGGGGACATTAGAGAAATGTCCAGACACGGGGGTCCACCGAGGTCGGAGTGAGTTGAACAGAAAAGACTGGAAGTGACTCAACCAAATGGATGCTAGTCGCGGCACAAACACGTGAGCGCCGTGGGAGAGAGAGAGAGCGTCCTCAACTCAGCTACAGCGCTGTTGGAAACCTTGACAGAGGCTGGGCGGTGAGTTCTGAATGTACCTTTATACTGTAGGTGTTATTATTCCCAATGGCGGTCAGCTCGCTTTCAAAAAGTGAAAGTAAATATCTGACTTTAAAACAGTTTAATGAAATCTTCATCACACGTAATATCTTGTCTTGGCTTTTGCTGGACGTATTCACTGAAGGTTATCACCTCAAACCCCATCCTCAAACATCTAAAATCACATTTATCTGAAAATCGACTTCACATTGCTTTCGGGATTTACAGAGGAACGGGAATGGTTTACACAGACCTTCAGCGTCAAGTTGAACATCTGCTCGCTGTGCCGCTCATAGTCCAGCCTTTTCTTAAGCCTCAGAGTGCCTCGCTGCTCCTGTTTGTGACTGACAATGTAGAACTTCTGCTCTTGATCTCCAGCTACAACACTGAAGGTCAGTTGGGCATTTTCTCCAGTATCTCTATCCTCTGCCGCAAGTTCCAGGACCTTAGAAGAGGCAACAACGTTATATACATATACTGTAGTTTTCCATTCATCCACATCATATTAATCCTCAAAAGTCGAGCAAAGAATCATCTATTCAGTCTTCGCCAGACCTTCATGGATTAAAAGAGGACCACATTTCTTTGTCAAACTCTGTTGTACAAGAAATAAATGTGAATGAGTTTTTTCGGGGTGACAGCCTCATTATCCTAATGCTAGCACCGATGTCAATTGTCACTGATGTTTGCATTAGTCCTTTACAATCCTCTAATTTTTCTGTATATGCAAGAATGTCCAGGTGGACGACAGAGCCTTGACACACCCTTTGTATAGCGACGTAGCTCGAGTGTCTTTAAAATGGTACTATGGAAAATCTACCACAAAGGTACTGGCTGTTGATGAATATATGCATTCTGTCCCTTACATGTAGGAAGTTAAAGTCTTGACCATTCACATCTATATGTCAGCCACTACAAAACACACATCTACGGAGGCAGCGATTCATATTAAATGCACATTTATGAAAAAACTCCTGTTTGATCTCTTGACTTGCCAGACGAGAGAGTGGAAATGATCCTGTATTGTCAGGACCTGGACACATTCCACCTTGAATAGATTGATGAAATAAAGGGAACCCTCAAAAAGACAAGGGCGAGTAGAAGACAAGACGTTCTTGATGCTTTGAAAGATTAATCATAAGCTGCGTCTCCTAGCTCTTAGCACATAATGCTGACGTGCACTTTCTTTGAGAGGATGAGGCCATCTAACCATTAGAAATTAGAGGGACGGGAAAAGACTTTGATTATGACTGACCTCTGCGTTGGTCTCTGCATTCTCAGAGATCCTCACCACACAGGCGCGGTCCGTGAATCTTGGTGCATGGTCATTCACATCCTTGATCTGAATGGTAGCCGTCGCCGTTCCTGTCATCCCTCCGCCGTCTCTGGCCTCCACAATCAAGAGATAGGACTCAACCTGTTCTCTGTCCAGACCATCCATGGCCACACTGATGGTTCCTGTGCTAGGATTAATAGTGAACATTTCTGAGAAGGTAGGCACTGCTCCCATGTGGATGTTCGCGCTATCGAGGCTGCCCATTATCCTGTAGGAGAGCACGGCATTCTGGCCGACTGCCGAGTCGTCCAGGTCGGTGGCCGTCATCTCCATCACAGATGTTCCCACTATGGAATTCTCTGCTACACTTCCATGGCAGCTGGGTGCACAGGTGAAAACCGGTGCGTTGTCATTGATGTCCCACACATTAATAATGACGTCGGTGAAGCCTGTCAGGCCTTCGCCGCCCTCGTCCGTGGCCAAGACCACGAAGCGCCAAACAGCGCGCTCCTCTCGGTCTAACGTCCGCTGGGCGTAGATCTTGCCAGTGACCTCATCAATAATAAATTCTGTCTCGGCACCTTGGCCGTGAAGGGAGTAGCGGAGGGCCTCCTGGTCAGCGTCCTTATCTGGGTCGGATGCGGAAACCTGGAACATCACAGGTGGAGTGAAACAGAGGGCTGAGCCGGTACTCACTGTTTAAGCACTATTTAATTATTGAAACGCTGCTGACTTGACTGATAACTTGATTGGAAGCACGTCTCAGCTCCTCTGCGCGGTTCTAACATCTCCGTTAGGTATAGCGATCGTCCCAACCCCCACCATTCCTGCCTCACTTCTGTCAGCGCCCTCCCACACTCATCCTCCACACATCAGCAGCAATTACACCCCAGGCAGCCCAAAGAGGTTTCCATTAAGCACATTAATTGCAGAGTGATGTAGAGACAAAATGAACTCGTGTTCTGTTCATAAGTATGAAAAAGAAAAATGGAAAGTGGAGGATAGAGGGGCCGCACCGGGTTGGCTTATAATGCACGGAATATCGTTTAAAATTATTGCTACATTGTGTTAAGTCTTGTTAAAAATGTGATGGCTGCATTTGGAAACGTATGCTGGATATTCAAGAGTGATGGAATACAGTATGAGATTGTGTGTTTTATTCATGCTGGCATCCAGCTGACATCCAGGTCACTATCTGATTCTACTACAGCACAAATCTATGACCACTTGGCCCTTTTTTTCCAAAGCTTTCAGATAGATTCTTAAATTCTTTTCATTCACAGACTTCTTCAGCAAATCTCTTTGTGTGGTGGTTCCTCAGCTGGACTCTGATATCGTTCCAACATTTTAAACCGTCCAAATATCATTTGTGATAAGAACTGTGACCACATCAGATGAACCTTTGCCAATATATTTAATAGGCTTGAAATGTTAATATCGGCATTAAAACAGGGAAGGGGAACAAATACTGTGACCACAGAAACAATGATGGTTTGTACCTGTAACACAAAGACCGGGGGTCCATCCAGCTCCTCTGTCACACTGCCGTAATACTCATTCACAGTGAACACGGGCGCCTCGTCATTCTTGTTCACGACGTTTACAGCGACTGTTCCGTAATCTTCCCACTTCCCGTCAGAAGCCAGGACATGGAGCTTGTACCTGAGCAGAGGTTTCAGCATCGGCGTTCACATCGCTGCTTTCTAATGTCACACACGTTTCTGGTGTCAAGTATCACATTTACAGAAGAGACGGGGAGAATAGAGCTGCCGTGCAGCATCCATCTTCTCAAGGAGAGAATGTCAACATCTCTCAAAGTTTCTGAACAAGACTGCACTCAAGTCTGAAGGCTCTATCTCTGCAGGGACTCTGCAGTCCAAAGATTTGTGGGATAGGTGCCTTGGATTGGTAGATGTGTGTGTGTGGTGGTCATTCTTTGTATGTTGAACCTGTGATGAAGTAGCGACTTTAGCATTTTTTTGAAATCCTAATGACTGATAATCAAAGTACACTAATGGCGTGCCCACCAGCCTGGTCTCATCGTTATCGGCTACTCTCTCAGACTTGGTGAATACATTTGCTTTGATATGCATAACATCATCTTTATTACTTCAAAGTTCCTTAGGTCCAGGAAACCAATAATAATTCCAACTAGCTCCCTACCTTTTGTTTTGTTCATAATCCAGAGGCTGGGCGACAAATATGGTGCCGACCTCTGGTTCTACATCAAAGACCCCTCCTGTGTTCCCAGATGTGATCTGGTAGCGCAGCTTCGCATTCCCACCTGTAGAAGAACAGAACCTGCATTAATTTCCACCTGTAGTGAATCTAATTCGCTGTGCGTAGTTTTGAAGGACGTCCTCACAGCTGTCAATGTACAAAACAAGTCACAAGGTCAAAAGAACAACAGGAAAATATCTTATAGACGGAGAGAAGCGAGGTTCTCTGAGGAAACTTCATACCCAAATTATATGCAGCGTGTTTGAGGGAATCAAGGCCCCATAGGTCAGTGAATCCTGGAGGTGCACCATGACCCTTGGATCACATCCATGATGAGGTGGGCAGCTCAGAATGTCCATGAGTTGCTTTGTCAGAGACCGAGTTGAACCGCATGAAACACTGTTGCGGAGAACCAAAAGCAGCCGCCCACTGACGCTGCCTATAGAACCCAGAAATCTGCTCAGAAGAATTTCAGAGTTTCCCCAAATCCAGCTGGGCGAAGCTTGTAGCTATAGACTCATTAAAAGTGGAGGCTGGTTTTTCCTTTACTGTACTTTGAGAAAACTGTTGGGCTGTCGGTTACATTTTAATGCAACAGTGACGGTGAAGTGGGAGAGGAAGACATAGACAGGGCACTTGTGCAGGTGCTGTAAGTCCAGGCTCAGTCAACGCTAGACAAAATAGTTGCTCAATGCTAGACAGTTGCTAATTGCTAATAGTAGCAGGCAGGAATATGGCTGCGCCTCTCAGGGCTTTCAAATTCGAGCCTGAACGCAACCAAAGTGGGGATGACAGTGAGGGATCGACCTGGGTTCCTCCTGTTGATAACCTGGCAGGCACGGAAGCTGGAGTCGGACATGGTGGATGGCGTTTATGTGGAACCTGCGTTCTCTTTCCTACCGACAGGGAGTTGCAGGGGTTACGTATAACACTAATCTCTTGATAGATTCATCATTATCAAAAGTATATTACTGCTATCTGCTGCTGAGCTGTGGTCAATCCAAACACTCAAAAGAGAATGGAGAAATGCACTTTGTAGAGTACGTTCACGTGCATTTTCCATTTACTATTGCCTGGAAAACTGAAACCTAACGTCGCTACCTTTTGTGCCTTTTGACTGGAACATTACACCAGAAAGTGTGTGTGTGTGAGTCAGTGTGTTGAAATGGATTTCAACTTTATAGTCAACAATTTGACTTGTTACTGAGGTGTCCACACAGAGGGAAGAGTTCATATTCTGAAATGAAATAGGATTTTTGGGAGGAGGGAGGGGGATGATGCCACCATGCCACATCTGGTAGAAGAGCTTTTTTTTTGTTGTGTGCTCATTTGCAACGTAGTTGCTGGTTTCATGGTCCTCTCATCAGGAAGGTCAAATATGGTTTCCTTTGCTTTATTGACCGTCGGGATGAGCAGATCCACCATTCTTAAAAGAGAAATGTTGATGTCTCTGTGGTGCCGATGGGGGTGAGAACACATGAAATAATAGCAGGCACTCCGGCAGCTTTTTGATCTCAAGAAGGGAGACAGATTTTTACCTGCTTCGGTCTTTGGAACGACTTAAACTATTAAATGAAGTCGTTTAACTGATTGACAACAAGATGAGTGTCTATTAAAAATGACAGCGGTCGCTGGTGAGGTGGACGGTCCTCAGTGCTCTGCCTCTTCCTGTACACCACGAGGGCTTTCATTTTCTATGGTTTTTCATAGGGTAATTAAACTTAATGAAGTTTAAATAAAGATTTTCCCTGAAGTCACTCCACTCCCTCAGTAATAAGGGAGTTGTGTCCTCGTGGGGGCTGTAGTCTCAAACAGGGGAGGCTGGCGTCCTGGCCAACAGTATGAATGACCAGACCTGCTAACAACGACCTGTCCTGGTCCTAGCACCAGCGTCCAAGCTTTGTTTCTCCAGCTCCTGTTTATGTCAAAATAGCTGTCAATCAAAAAGAATTCCGCCTTTCGACTTATCCTTCAACTATCAGGCGGAAGGCCATGGCCGAGGCCAGCCCACCACTCCGCCCCCCCAGTTGCCGAGCGTCCAGGGGAAGGACAACGTCTCGGTTTCAAAGCAATGACAAATCGGCCCATGCTCGCGATCTACGGGCAAAACCATCGATGCTGCGGGACCGCGTGAGAAGTTACGCAAGGTTTATCGAATCAGCTGACTTTTGATGTAGCTAATTCTGAAGGCCCCCGTCTTCCAACGCGATGTGATCCCTGAAACGGTAGCACAACGTTACATATTTGATCAGTTCATATTCGACATTTTAGGGGAAGCTGAGCTGCCTCAGTCACCTGATCCGGTTTAGGCTGGAACGCTCCAGCTGGGTTTGAGACAACAACCCCTCAGGATTTCCACACTTTTTCAGTCCACCCCAGCGAAGCTTTGTTTTCAGGCTTAAATGACTTCAGATGGGTTTTGGACGTGGGAGCAGAGCTGAAACCGGGCCGAGAGCTTCGGCTGGCAGATAGCGAAGAGAGGATCGCTCCAAAATCAGCTCCTATGAATTAATATTCAATTTTCTGCTGCTTCTTTTTTTAATTGAATTTCGCAGTTGTAGCCATAAACACGTCTTGGTGGCAGCAATTATTTTTCACATAATACAAATATAAAGTGATTTCTTTTTACATATGTGGGGAGCAACTGGGAAGATGAATAAAATATGGACACTTTCCACATTTAAAATAAAACAAACTGACCAATTCCTCACGTTGCTGAGGGACAGCTGATTATTTTTGCTGCCTTTTGTAAATAAAGTCCAAAATTCTGATCAACAACGTTTCCCTATCAGGGCAATTACTGGAGCTGAAGTCTGCCTCTCAACACGTTATGGCTCGCTCCTCGTAATGATATAAAAGGGAAAAAGAGAGCTCTGAAGACGAGACGGGATCCACGGCTTATTAGCAAGATGAAAGTGAAGGAAGAAGAAAAGAGTGTGCAGTAATCCAGATCATTTTGTAGCGTCTGGCTGTTGGCATTTTTAAATGAGACATTAGGGGATTTGTGCAATTGTGTCCCCGACTCCTCTCTCTGCCTCTTCCTCTGTTTTCTTCAATCTTTTAAGTATTTAGAAAAAATGTTGAGCCCCAAAGGACCAAAGTAGCAGCTTAAAATGTAGCACAACTAGTAAAGTACACAAAGAATATGTGTTTTCCCAATCGGACCAATTTTAAGTCTTTATTTCCCTGTAGGAGCTGTGATGAATTAAACTCTCTCTCTTCCTGTGTGTATGTCACTCTCCAATTCCCCCTCTCACACACACACACACTCACACACTCACATGCACACACAGATGATGCAGATAAAGCCATCATGCATGTCACACTTATCAACAACATCCCATCTGGAGCAGAATCCTTTGTGTCTGTTCCAGCGTCTCTTCAGATTTTTCTAATGTTAAGCTGCCAGAACTCATCTTCAATTCTGCTCTTTTCCCATCGCAAATTCTAAATATGTTTGCAGCTAATCTGGCGCCAGTTCAGCAAACACGCAACCAAGGGAAGAAGCCTGTGTTGCTTCAGGTAGTTACATTTATAAAAATGACGCCGTATTCGATACATATATGCTTCCACTAATCAACCCTAAAAAATGTGGAGCCGGAAAAAAAGTCCTGAAATGGAAAACGTAAATGTCATCGCTACGTTGTATAAGATGAGACAACAGAGCCAAGAGAGCGATAACAGCCTCCACCGCTGGTTGTCATAGTAATGAAAAGGGTTCCTGTTATAGCTGTTTCTGGGAACAGACGTTGTTCAGAAGCAAAACAACAACAACAACTGTCATGTTTAAAAGTGCACCGGAGAAACAACCACACAGATAAAAATAGTAGATTAAAAAACAGACAGAGCTGACCCAGTTGAATGGTCAAGTCCATTAGCTCATGGCAGCATTAGATTAGCATTTGTATGGAGGTTTTAATGGTCTCCTCATACCTGCTACTCTCAGGGTTCGAAACCTCCATGAATGGTGTGGGTGGGCTGCTATGGACTAGCACCCTTCGCTGGCTCAAGGACTGCAGGATTCTTCTTTTCTTCATAACGTGACCCCCAATATAGACGTCCACTCACCGTCTTTCCCTCCAGCTCAGCATTGTCACTCTACAGCCCTCCGTCCTAGCTGTCTCCGCGGAGGCCTGCGCCTCCTGGTCTGCGGCAGCGTCCATGGGAGGCCGGGTTATAACTCAACCCTCTTCTTCTATGTGATAAATCATCATTCTGCTCGGATCAATCTGATCTCCTTTATTACACTTGCAGTAACGTCATTAGGGCGAGTTGTTGACCTGCTGGTCACCTTACCTGTAAGTCTATTTTTATTTAATTTTAGAGCTTGACCACGACTGAATGAGGGGTCCTTATCCTTTAAGGTTCTAGTCCCTCCAAACATGATTCATTCACAATAGTCTCAAGCATAGCTGCTCTTCGATTCCCTCTCCCCTGCTGGTATATATATACATTAATAACATTGTTTGTGTCTGTGAACAGATGCTTAATAACACTCTGAACCCACAAACAGAGGCCTTTATACAGCTGCTGTAAAGTCTGTGAGGAAGGAGGACGCCAGCTACCTGATGTCTGTGACACCAACATCTTCTCACCAGGCAATTTGTTTCCTGCTTTATGTTTTTTTCCACGTTATGATGTGGTTTCAGTTTGGTCTAACTGATCTTCAGGTTGATAGAGTCGCTTATCTAACTTCTCCAACCATGTGTGAGAGGATGATGTTGACCCGTGTGTTGGTCTCATATTGCAAACAGCATTACTGTAGCATAAAGGATGAAAATAGAGACGACCAAAAGGTGTCAGGAAAGTTAAAATCAATGTTCTCTCCTGATTTCACCCTGGATGTCTGTTGATGTTCTCGTGCAGGAACAACAGAGAAACAGCAGCACATTTTAGTGCTTTATGAACACTTGTTTTTTTTCTTTTTACGACAATGACTTGAAGTGAGCTGTAACCGGTTCATTATTGCGCAGCGCTGAGTGCCACGATGAGGCGACACTGTTTGTATGCCGCTGTTGATCTCTGAAAGATTGCTGTTGACTTATTGTCGCGTCACTTGCTGGTGGATGCAGCCCGTGTTTGCTTCATCCTTCAGTGACTTGATCTTCCAAGGCCACAGACTTGTGGAAACGCTGCTCTCACTTCATGGTTTACATGTGACGTTTGGACCGATCAAAGAGATGGACTCTAAAAAGCCCCCCCAGGTCCACATCCTCAGCTGTTAGCGGCTGCACGCGGCGATCAGAGTGATCAGGTGCAGCCCTCCACACACTCCTGCAGAAGATGCTGGGTTGGTTTGAGCCTCTTTAAAGCTTTCACAGTATCTCTTTGGCTCGTGTCCGTCGTGTCGTTTCCGTTCAAATGGTTGAAGGACTTGTCTTTGCTAGCTGCTACACTTGCAGGTCAAAGTCTGATCAGCATGTTCATTATTTAGCGTGTTTTTCCGTCACACTTTTCTGTTCAACTTTGTTTCACCACCAGACTTTTGACTTCTAAAAGGTCTCAGAGTGGTTTTACTTTAATTTGTCTCAGCCCTCTCTGATGATTTCTTTTTGTCTGTCAGTCTTAAACAAAAAAACATCGAAAAAAAAAAAACTATCTCTGGTTCATAACTCTGACGTCACCAGAGCTTTTAATATGGAAAAAAGGAAATGGAAAAAAAAGAGGCTCTAATCTTTTTTCCTCCCTCTCCATTTCTCTCTGGGGGTCATTAATGATTAATATCAAAGGGAAGCTCCACATAGAATAATAGAGGTCTGACTGTGGCAACAAGACTGTGCTAGGGAGGGAATAAGGTGGAACACACGCCACTCATGAGTAGCTAACATCACAGCGGCGCGTCAACGTTGTTGTGAATACAGAAATAATATAATGCGATGATCTGTGGTTGCTTTTCTTTCAGATTTTCCAGATTTTTAAGGTTTCTTCTTTGAACATCATCAAATCATTATTTTCAGTCAGCCAACGCGTCGGTCTTGGGCCTTCCCCTTCCATCATTTTAAATGAGTGCCCCGCCAAAATAAAAGCTCATAGCGCTGTTCAAATATTTAAAAGCAAGATTTAAACAGAATTTTAAAAAAATAAAATAAAAACAGAAACGGAACTAATAGACATCTCGTTTGCCTCGACATTCTAGGGGATAGAAAAACTTTTTGGAAGTGTTGCATTGTGGGGGATGAACTTTGGCGGGTTGAGCAGGTTTTTTATGCCCCCGCCAGTAAGACTTGAATGACTACAAATCCGTGCGTTTGACGTTGAGGGATCCTTTTAAAAAAAAAATGAAATGGTGGTCATGTCGTCGAATAACATGTCTTTTGTAGACTAAATGAAAGAGCAGATCCACAAGCGCTGCGGTAAACCTCGAGAAAAAAGCAGCAAAATCCACTCGTAGAAGGTTGGGATGCACAAATACACAACTAAACACGCGGCTGCTTTTTCTCTGCCCCTCTGCAACAGGTTATTATAATCGGCTGCCTGCACAGAGGCTGGCTTGAGGTCGCACATTTCTTCTTTTTAAATGAGGGTCAAACAAAGCAGAGGAGTAAAAAGAGTATTTAGGGCGACAGAGAACAGAGACGCTGCGGCAGCGTACTGGTGGAATTTGGAATTGACAGCGTCAGCTCTTCACATCCACACACGTCCACATTGTCTCCCACGTGACCCACCTTCATCCCCGTCGTTGGCGCTGACGGTGAGGATGGCAAATCCGACATCGGCGTCCTCGTCCACGTCCACCTCATAAGACGCCTGTGCGAATGCCGGCTTGTTATCGTTCACGTCGCTGATAAAAACGCGGACATACGCCGTGTCTGAAGTAACACAAACACAAAAGATAAAGAATGAAATACGCACAGAGAGACAGCAGATATCCGCAACAACAAACATTTTTCTCTGCCCCTATAGCAACAATTTAATCACCTTTCCCCAGCTCGGCCATGCTCAAAGAAACACAAAACCATCTTTTTTCCCCTCCTATCTGTGGTGCATCTTCACAGTTTCAGCCTGTTTTATCATTAAAGCAGGCTGGTTCTTTTTCTCCTTCAGCCTCCAATTGCAGACTGAAGAGGAAAACAAAGCACCCTGGGGTCATCAGTGAAGGTCTGCTAGTTGAGAAAGCAACAATCTTCAGCTCCTTTCATATTGGTATCAAAACAAGCACAACTTGCTATACACGGATCTAGATGTGATGAAATATTTAAGCCTGCGGAGGGGATGGTATATAGAATATAAAGAGAAGAGAAAGGTAAATAAAGGCACGGAGGATGAAAACAGTGGATGAGCAGACCCTCCTCACCCCGCTCTTTGGCTAATGGTGCATGTTCGACCATGTTTTGACTCTTTCATCACTCGTCCGGCTCCGTCTCCACAAGTAGGAGATCTTGTTTGGAGTAAAAGTTCTGTTTCTGGGGGTTTTCTGCAGCAGTCAGCAGCCTCCAGTGTGCAACACTCTCGCTTCTTTGGAGGACGTATGGATGTGTAGGGTTAAAGCCAGTGTTTCCATACCTTACTGGGACATTAATTTTCTTCGGGGGCGACGCTTGAATAGTGTGTGTAAAGACCGTAGAGGAAAAACCACAGGTGAAAAAACAGTCAAATAAAAAAATAGAAAAATGAAAAAACAAATAGAGACGAGCTTGAAAAATCAAACGGGAAATATGTAAAATCTCTGACCTGGTTAATCGCCGTTAATTATGGGATTTATCACCTTTTAAACTGAAGCGTGACGTCCGCATTCGTTTTAAGATTTTAAAGTCAAACTTGATTTGATCCGTTGTGCATCTTTGCTGCCGCCACAGGCTAAAAATTCCATTTTCCGCGGATGAAGGGGGGGTTGAGGTGAAGGGCTGCGACCCACCTTCATCCATCCACCAGGTCATCGACAGAGAGAGATCTCATTAGAGCGCCGCGATTGTGTCGCTGAGAAATAAATGAGCTTTATTCATCCATCAGCGGCTGCATCCTGCTTTCCACACACGATCCGCCGGCTTTTGCTGCTGGATTACTCCTACATTTACTGGATTTATTATATCATTTCCCTTTACTGGGATAACACTCTTTAACAAAATAATAAAAACCGTGTAAAAGACTGGAGACACCAGTGGAGTTACTGGGACGCCTGCGTTTCCTTATAATCAGGATTTGTTGTTCTGGCCCTCCGGCTGCTCCTCTGTTTTCTATCCTCCACTTCCTCACGGACCCACAGGACCATTTGGGATCCGGCCTTCTTTTTAACGAGAACCAGCGCACGGCCGCCGTGCACATTTGTGGCAATGGGATTTTAACTTGGGGATTGTCATTTTTCCACATTTAAGTGTGTTACCAGCGAGTTTTGAGGTCAGCAGCTCTTCAGCCTGTGATGAGATGTGTTATATTCAGACTTGACTCTGATACCCTGAAATAATCTGCCGGGTGTTCCCTCGCTGACTGCCCGTGGTTGCCAGCTCGTGCGCGCGTGCGTGCGCACACGCTCGTTAAGTGTCTGTTAATTTGCCCGTCACCGATTCTTCTTCATGCCACCTCATCCAATATTCAGCCCACGTTAAAAAAAATCACTCCCGCAGCTTCAGAGCCGTCCCTCAGCCTCCGCTCTGATTAATATTTAACTTCTGTTTGTATTACCCTGAAAGTGAGTGAGAAAAACCTAGAGAGAGCGCCCGTTAATAAAATATGAACATGTTTATTAAAAATATATTCTGGGTCTGTACTGCAGTTTCTTTAACACCTCTCTTCGTCCGCGCATCTGTCGGAACATCTGCTCATTATCCGCTGCCCCTCCGTCGGTGGAACATGCAAACGGAACATTATTACGTTTATTTAGTAAAAGAGAATAAAAGAAGAGAGCCCATATAAATGGGGGGCTAAAAGGGGGCTTCGGCGTGGAGAAAAAGGGATGGCGGGAAAACACGGAGCATCGCTGCTTTTGATGAATATTTTGAATATTTTGTGGTGGCGGTTTGTATCGGTTTCATCCTGGAGCCTGAAACCAGCGGAGCATTAAACGCAACTGCTCTGGGTTCAACTGTGAGGTCACGCAGAGCAGCACCGGGTCTGCTCCTCCCCTCAGGTTCAGGAGCAGCGTAACTCCTTCTACAGCTTCAGTAAAGGCGTCAGATCGTCTCTGGATTTAAGCTAAACGACTGTTTAAGCGGGCTCACCTCTGCTCTGGTCTGACCAGCTTCTCTTACCAGAGTTGGGTTGTCCATGTTTGCCGGGCCGTGCAGACTCCTGACCGTCCACTGACTGAACCTCCAGCAGGTACGAGCTTTTGGTCTCACGATCAAACACTGTCTGCGTGTAGATGAATCCCAGCTCTGGATCAATACGGAAGAACTGGTGGTCCCCGCTGCGATCCTCCAGCAACGAGTAGGAGATCTGTGCAGATCGATGACAAATCCAAGCGATTGAAAAACAGCAGCTCGCCGAGCGACGATCCAGAACGTTTGAATAAATAAAAGTTATTTTTTTTACCTTGCCGTTGAGACCCAAGTCCAGGTCATTGGCTGAAACCTGGAACACCAGCGTTCCCGCTTCGGCTCTCTCGGTGACGGAGGCCTCGTAGATGGAAGAGGTGAAAAATGGAACGTTGTCGTTGACGTCTGGAGGGACACGACGGAGAGAGACAGTGAGACACGCAGCAGCTAGCATCAAGTCTTCTCCGTCCTTTCAGACACTCACCACTTCATCCATCACTGCTCGTTCAACTACAACTCTTTTAGTTTTTGCGTCGAGTGGATGTAAAACATTGACTGGAAGTCGTTGGATGTGTACTAATTACAGGGGAAATGTGAATAGGGTTGACTTCAGGCTAACGTTTGACTGCCACGACTTCAAGATGATTCTTCAAACTCTTTTGTTTCTTTATTCTGAGCAAATGTCTTTTCCTCTGAATTAGAAATGAGGCCATAAATCCATTACAGAGCTCCATGCCTTGGCCACGCTGCCTCTGAAGAAGTCAGAGAGCCTTTTATTGAGACAGATAAGGAGGGAGGAGGATGAGGAGGAGGAGGAGGAGGAGGAGGGAGGGATTCTAGATGAAACAATAATTTTCCAATTCAATGCAATATTTATTAGAATATGTATCTTTGTGTGTGGGTGGATAGTTTTACAAAAGGACAAGGGCCACTATGTTTATTAAGTTTGTTAATTAGTTAGTAATAAGATGACTGGAGTTGAACTACCACAAAGTGGATTTTACAGAGGGAAAAGTCCCCTTGTGAGCAGTGTTTGTTACTGGATAAAGAGATTAAAACGGACATTTCCCCCCCCCGGATTTGGGGGGTCAATGTTTTCATTGGGGGGGGGGGGCAGTAAGGGTCTTTATGGTTCCCTCCTAAACTGATTAGAAGTAAAGTCTGGAAATGATTTGGATTAGTGGAATAGGAAATTAAGAAAGTGGAATAAATCTAACTGAAGAATGTAGCTTCAGTCAGAATGCACAGTAATGGGATTGACTCGTGCTTCCCTTCCAAAGGATCCCGCTTCTCCACTTTTTTGGGACTTAAACAGTCAACCGTCGTGGAATTTAATTTTAAAAAAAGCTTAAAAATAATGGCGGTATCATAGCAACGATGCTGAGACAAGGCTGGCAGTAAGGTACTCCACATTTTATTGGTTGAAACTTAAAATTAAAAAAGACAGTCAGTCCCTGCTAATACCAGTAAATCGTGCATATTTGTCAATGTGGTTTTTAAATGTATTTCTAACAAATGATTTTAATCAACGCGTCAGCAACTTTCACCATTGGCAGCTCCGTGTCTGACCTCGTTATTTGGGGCTAACGAACCAGCGCAGTGAGATACCCACCTGTGACGTTGACGTACACCGTGGTGAAGGCTGCCAACGGCACCGCAGCCACATTCTGAGCTCGGACCCTCAGCATGAAGTTCCTGGTGGTCTCGTAGTCCAGGGGCTCTGCTACCAGGATGGAGGCTGAGCCGTCCTCACGGTTGGGGGTCAGGTAGAAGCGGACTGGCATGTTAGTCTCAGGGACCATTCCATCGGCCAGGTTGTAGGTTACTCTTGGGTCCCCAAGAGGAGAGGTCGCTTTGATGGTCTGTGAAATAAAGACCGGTCCAGTAAAACCAACACGCGATACAGTGCATTACTTTGGATTATTGGATGTTGTTCCTGCATATAGACACATGTCACATTGTGGAACTAAATCATTTGACAACAAATGAGGTTCTTTCAAAGAAAGTCTTCAAATTCTTGGTTTAGGTTCTGACGGAATAAGTCCAAATGGATTGTAATTTCCTTAGGTTCGCTAAAATTGCCAGTCTTTTTATCCTTTCTTTGTGATTTTACTTCATTTTTAGGGCCTTCTTTGGTTTTAGATTTTATGCTTCAATTTAATGACAAATTATGTCCATTTTTTTTACATTTGTTTGTTACAGACTCAAACTTTTGGACTCAATATTGTGGGGATTGTCACAAGCGTCAAGAGAGGATGAGAATGAGGCTGACAGCGTCTCTAAATCCTGCTCTTTGCTGTATGAGCTCCAGTTATCTTCAGTTCCATCTTTACTGATTTTCATAGCCAATGATGTAAATATGATCAAACACATACTGTATATACATTACATTAGTTTTGAGAGTCGCTTCATTCCCTGAAGGAAACGTAGCAAAAAAGATGGCTTCCACCCCAGTGTCGTGCTGCGACACATCATTTCACACCCGTGTCACTTCAGACCGTGTCCATCATGCCCCTCGCTGTGTTTCTCAGAGTTCACACTCGAGAACACTTTATTTCACTCAAAAAGATATTCCAAATAGGGAAAAAAAAGGCACGGAAACACATTTTCAAGTCAGAAAAAGGAAAACCCGGCAGCAATAATTCCAGGAAAGTAATCATCTTCTCATTTATAGCAGAACTGCACGAAATGAGAGGTGAAAAATAGATGAAATGAAAACTATCTGCCACCCAAATGGACACTTATTCATGCAGTCAAACTTAAATAGCACAAAATTATGGGAACAAACAATTTTTTTATGGTCGGGGCTGTCTCAACTAATTAAGGAGAAGCTGCTCAAAGCTGCTACCCTCAATTAAAGGAAAAATGTCATCCAGAACATGATCCACTACATGAATGTGTGACCTAGCTGGAAGCTCTGCACCTGCAATTATGGGAGGCCCCGCCAAGCGTGCAGAATATGAAAACTCTTGTCAAAAACATCCAGTTGCAAGTGTTGTTGCGACCTCCTGCCAGTAACTCTGTCTCCATTAAACCATAAAAACCACACAGAAATGACATTTTTTGACTGAAAGAACCATTTTCTCTCTCTGTCTCCCTTTTATGGGGGGGATTAATGTTTTGGTAGTACACACTTAGCATTAATAAACTATATTTGGATCAGTTTATGAGAAGCTGAATCCATTAAAGAACTAATAAGGTAGCAATATTCCTTATTTGCTGCAAAGCGAATCCTATTAGCACCAAATTCCTTTAACCTGAAGAGTGGTAACAACTCTGTGGGTTAGCTTGTACGTGATAATGTTCAGTGGGATGTTCAAATCGGCTTCTTTTTTATGTACCACAACAGGAGTGTCTCGGACGGTGTTTTCCGGAATGACCACGGTGTAGCTCTCCTTGTCCCACTGCGGAGGCTGGTTCTTCACGTTGGTGATGGTGACAGAAAGTTCCACTGAGCTGCTCCTGTTGCCGCCGTCTGTGGCCACAATTTCTCTGGTGATGTAGGTCCTCTGTTGGACACAGAAAACCACAGGCGTTTATGCAAAGGTGCGCCTGACTGGGTCCTAATTACAAGGTTCTCTGGTTGTGCTGAGAAAGGGGGAAGTATTTCCAGAGCATCACGAATGTAACTCAGGTTTCAACCCGCTTTTAAGGCGCCTGGTGTAATAAAAGCAGAATTTCTCACCAAAGAATGTTAGGAGAGAATCAATAAATGATTCCTCCATTCTGACTGTATTCTAATTCTTTTAAATGAAAGAAAATGTGCTTGTTCTTCATAGGTGAGATTCTTTATGAGTAATTCCAGATTTTTTGGGGTTCTGTGTATGATGAGGGTTTGGTTAAAACAATAAAAATACTCTGTAAAATGTCTTCTACCTGAGAAATGGGCTGGTTGACGTACACCCAGCCTGTCAACGGGTTGACCCGAAGATACTCGGGCTGTTCGCCGGACATCGAGTACGTGATGGCCGCGTTGGTGCCAAAGTCATCGTCATGAGCTGCCACCCGCAAGAAACTGGTCCCAATCATTGTGTCCTCGCGAAGAAAGTCTGAGACAGAAGAAAAAGGAGTGCGGTGTATTTTCAAGGCTGTAGGGATGTGAGAAATGTGCAGGACTGAGGACTGTACAAGTCACAACGTTATCGCAGCTGTCAAGACTGTCAGAGATAAAAAACTGCGTCACTCTGCTTAAAACAGCAACTGAAGACAGAGCAGGGGGAAAATGCCAGTGAGGATCAACAGAAGGGCTGATGGTCATGTAAAAAGAAGCTTGAATCATGCCCTCAGAGGTTCGTGGGGAACTATCTGATTGATAACGGTGCTATTTTTCCATCACCGTTAGGCCACAATGTAATAAAGCCTTTAGATTTTAGCAAAAGTGGGAAAATGACAGCATGTGGGGAACATTTAAGTAGATATTTAAATGTAAATAGAACCAATAAACCAAAGAGGGAAGCAGAAAGAGAAAGAGGAAGCAATAACACTAAAACAGCAGAGGAAAACATCGTCTGAGGCAAACATGGAGGACAACAAACGACAGGAGCAGACTCGCTTGAATAAAGAAGAGGGGTGGGACAGGGAGAGACAGGTGAAGACGAGGAAGAGAGAGAGGAAGAGGAGAACCAGAAGCCTGAAACAGGATCGACTTTCATTGTGTAACATAAAGGACAAACATTCGCATCGGTTGGTAAAATCGTCAACGTACAAATATGTAAATATACCACCCAAATAAAGAGCGATGTCTTGTCCCACCTTCACAGGAGGGAACAGGATGCTTCCTGTCTCTCATTCCAGTCAAAGCCATCATCAAACTCCTGATGTTGGTTGTACTCAGCAACGAGGGATTAATTTAACCACTAATTATGCAAACCGCCTTAAAGATGGAGGCACGTCGGGCGGCGGTTTGTATGCTAACGAGCTGCTGTGAAGATGAGATGTATGAAGCCATGCTGTCTACACACTGGAGGAGCATGTGTGTGTGGGCATGTGAACCTTCTTCTTACACTCATATCGGATGTTCTCGAATTTGGGATTGTTGTCATTCTGGTCCAGAATGTGAATGGTGAGCTGACAGATGCCGATGAGCGGGTCTGCTGCCTGGTCTGTGGCCGTTAGCGTCACCGCGTACTCCCGCTGGCGTTCTCTGTCAAATTTCCTGGCTGTCACAATTGTTCCTAGAGCCAGAAAGATAACAAGGTTGATGAGACGGATCGTTTAAAGCAAAGAGCTCTCATCGTTGTCTCATCCTGCCTGCAGCAGGAATAAATCACCGCTTAGAGTCCTGACTGTTACCCACGTTAAACAGACAACGTTGTTTTAAATCTAAACGCAATTATGGTCAGAATTTTAAAATTTAGAATAAAAGGAGGCGTGTCGACCCAATAATGTAAAGAGAAAATAAAATAGAATTGAATTGTGCCGACGACGACACAATTCTCATCTCAAACGTGTGTTTTAACTGCACACTTCCTGCTTTAAGTTGAGGGTATTTACATCCAAACCTGGTGTAGCAACGACAGCAGTTTCTATATGTTCCTCCCACTTGTTGAGGGACCAAAAGTAACGAGACAAAACAAACAACTTTCACTTCCTAAAACTTGGTTGCAGCTCTCTTCGCAGCACGAGCAGATGCTGGGTTCCATCCCTGCTGATGCTCTGCCAGGCCTCTCCTCCAACTATCTCCACTTCCTGCTTGTTCTTGGGACATTTTCCATTCAGTTTTTCAGCTCCGCCAGACTCAGGTCAGGTGATTGACCCGTCCAGTGCTTAACATTCCACGACTTTGTCTTAAAAAAAAAGTCTTAGGTTGCTTTCGCAGTCTGAATATGAGCCGTGGTGGTGGCCTATAGAGCCGGAAAGATGAGAACTGCGTATCTATGGGCCGGGTTGTGCTGCTGGCTGAATTTATAAAGAAAAAAGTTCACAACCTTCATAAATGTGTAACTTTGTTTTCAGTTAATATTCCTTTCTAACAATGCTGTCTGAAGATTCCAAGGAACGCGCTGGTTTCTCGTTGCTGCTTTGATGTTTTAGGGCGAGATAATGATAAATATCCAACGCAAATGTATGCGTGCGCTTTGTCGTCTACTCGTGTGGTGTTTGGGGGGTGTGGAGCAGCACCGGTGTCTGGGTGGATGCTGAACGCAGGCACGGTGGAGTCCTTGTGCATGAAGCCATAGGTGACCCTTCCATTGGAGCCCTCGTCAGCATCGACGGCGTGGACCTGCAGCACAAACGTTCCTGCTGGCTGGTTCTCCAGGACCGACGTGCTCTCTCGGTACTGCTGACACTGACCAACAAAAGATTATTGTCATGTAAATAGACCCCTGTTCGAGAAAAGTCTTGTGATAATCCCCTAATCCCTCTTGACATTCAATTTAAACAAACACAGCAGAAAGACATTCATTATTGTGTCCCTTCAAAATTATAATTAAAATGACAGGAGCACCTTCCAAAATAGGGACAAGGACAACAACAAAGAACATGGTAATTGGTGGGAAGCCAAAAACAGGATGGTGGCATTTAATGGCGGTACCACATGTGACGACCGCTCACCTATATGAAGGGGGCAAAATCTTTTACGAGATAAGGCAGGATTTGAGGATTAGATGTGCAAAACATTGTTTACTGTGTATAATTGCTCATAATCAGGTTGGGCAGCAAACCTGTGAGGCAAAAGGGCCAAAACTGAATAAAAATGATATAGTTGTTTTACTTTTCTTTCCTAATTCCAGTAAGAATTAAATTGCAAAGCACCTGTATCTCCATCATGGTTGAACAACTTTCAGAGTGGATTCCGTTTCATTTGTGTGGATGTTTCCTGATAACTTCATAAAAGAAAATTCTGCTTCAAAGTACAAAAAAGACCTGACTACTGTCACCATGGGGGCTTCACTGTGATGTCACCTGTGAATCACTGAACTTCCTGTGTGTTTCAGATCACTTCAGCTGGCTCAAGTTTATTAGAAAGGAAACTTTTTAAAGTTATTTGAAAAGTGTTCTCTTCCAGAAACTTCTTATGTTCATGACTGTTGGTTTTTAAAAAAAAAGATTTAGATTTAACAATCCCAGTCTGCTACAGTGGGTATAAAGGATCTATACATTATGATGGCAGGTTTCTGTAAAAAGGTGAGACCCAGATGAATAATTCCAGAACTTTTTCAACCTTTACTTTGACTTAAAATGTGAACAAACACAGTAACAAATCTTTGTTGGGAGAAAATAAAATCAAATCAGGGTGGTGGCAGCTCAGGCTTCAGGGGACTGGACTGAAAAGAGGAGGGTTCTCGGTTCAAGCTCGGAAGGTGCCAGGTACCCTTGAGCAAGGCACAAAACTCCAAAAGGCTCACGTAGCTACTGTCTCATCCAGGGGTGGACCCTGCCTCCACCTGTATACCCCTGGGATTGGCTCCAGCACCCTCCCCATGACCCTGAGAGAGACACTAAATGGCTCGCTAAAATTAGCTACAATAGCCTGTTTACATTAGAATGCACATCTATATGTTCAGAATCACCCCACCACCTTCAGATTGTCTTAAATGTTAGTCAGTCCACACCTGCCGTCACTTAATGTGACTCTAATTGATTCCAACTAAAGTTCAGCTCTTCTGCTGGGATTCTTCTGACCTTTTCTTAATTGTAATTAGCAGCAAAAGCTACGATCTGCAGAAAGCTTCCAAAGTACGCAAAGATGTGATTGTTGAAAGGAACCCTCAGGGGCACAAAGATCACATACCTGGCTGTATTTACCTAAAGGTGTGTTGGACATGTTTTATGGCCTGATAAAGCCAAAGTTACACTTTTTAACCACAGTCTCAAAATGCATGTTGATCCAAAAAAAAAACAAGGGAGCAAAGGAGCGGCAGCATTACGCATTATTTTCTGGATCACCCCAACATCTGTGGGTGATCTGAGGAATAATCGGATACATTTGAAGCCCTTTTCCAAACAAGAGTGGCCAAATACGGGTCGAGATGTTCCATGTTAATCGACTCCGACCCAGAGAGACTGAGAAGTTTAACATCATAAGGTGCCTCAAAAAAGTAAGAGTTTTAGGATGTGTGTATTCATGCACATGGATTTTTGTTTATGTTACAGGTGACGTTAGCGGTGGAAATGGATCTGGAATGATTGATCTTATCGCTGCTTTAGATCTCCCAAATCTGGCATTTTAACTTTTATATGCAGGTGGAAATGGTCGTGTATGACCTACAATTCAACCATAATCACTCTATCCCGGGAATTTCATGCCTCGCTGCGCGGCAGTTTCACCGTTTTATGTCGAGACAACAGATTGATATTGGAGCCAGTTTGAAGGCTGCTCCGTCTCGCACGGACGAAACGGGAGGAAACAGCATTTGATGCGGTGGAATTCACTGAGTTCACTTGGACTAAATCTGGGTGTTCTATTTACCACAAATCTAAAGACGGTTGTGCGTGAACCTTTGGGTCTGGGTCATGAGGGCGGCGCTGAGGATTCTGACTTCCAACCGATACATGTCAACAAGGTTGTTCCGATCGTTTGAGACAACCCAGAGAATCATTAAGCACATTAGTGATTTGCTGATGATCGCTGTCTCGGAGGTATAGACTAACATGAAGACGCCATCACTGAGGATTGATTAATTAGGTCAGTTATACGAACATGGATTTCTTCTATGTCTTTCTATTTCCTGTTAGACTGACTGTATCAAAAAGATCAGTATCTTTATGGGGAGGGGGGGGATTAGTTGAGACAGAGCTGATGAATCCTGAGGACAAGGAGTCCCTCTGTCCCCTCCGCTCTCTTTGCATTGATGTCTCTGGTAAGGTGCAACCAAAAGACAAACACTTGTCACTCACTTCCCCATAGGGTGAGATGTCCACCCAGAAAGGGACGATATTTGCTAAAGATGTTGTAGCTCAAGGGGCTTGAACTATCAACTCACAACTGACACCAGACAATTGACACACAAATTAAGAACAACAAAATAGGTGGGGATGTGGAGCTTCAAGTGCTAAAAGATCCCTTGAAGCTTTAATTAAAAGAGTGAGATCATGTACAGTAGAAGGGACATGAGGGAGAGGCTCAAAATGGCTAATGGCTTCTCCAGAGGGGACTAATAAATAGAGGAAGCAGACAGGTGAGAAGCAATGGGGGAGAGTTACATGGTGTAATGAGCAAGGTCTAATGATTTGGACCTTTAGTCGTCTTACCTTCTCAAAGACAGGCTTGTTATTGTTGACATCGTCCACTCCCACTATGACCTGCGCTGTGGAGGACAGGGCCTGAGGTCCACCGGAGGCATTGTCATCTACTGCCGTGATGTTGAGTACGTATTCAACACCCTGGAGGTGAGGTGGCGGACTGGAGCGCAGCCGGATCAAGCCTGCAGACAAACGGGCCAGAAGCATTGGCAGTGGTGGTTGGAACATCAGTAGAGACATGTCTGTCCTGTCTTTGTCTACCAAGTTCCTCCAGACTAGATGATAGATCCATGGACTGACCAAGTCAAAGAGGTTATTGTGGAATGTGTGGCGCAATGTTTCGGTGACCTGGCTGATGTGAACTGCTCAGGTATTCATTTCTTTTCTTTTTTGAAAGGGATGGAAATGCTAAACATTGCTCTATTTAAAGACGATGCGTTCTCTTCTCACAGGATTTTGTGTGTAGCAACAGGAGCTGTCAAAGCAGCAAACATGACATTTCTGTCAGCCTTGAATGTTCGGATCAACATTCCAGACATTCCCAGCGTCAACAGGGACATAACACAAATGCAAACATTTGCTTCAAAATGTCAAGAAATGGAAACTTTGCACTGACAAGTATGAGTTTAATTGTCTGTGTCCAACACAATGGCACATGTGTTGACAAGTGAGTGACAAGTTATTTTATTTCAGGTATTTTCTATGTCCATTTTTTTAATTGCATTTATGTCCTTATGTTTTAGTAACAGTGCTTGAATTGAACAGTAAAATGTTATTTTATTCCTTGTTTCTCTTCAGTTTTACCCTGTGACCTCAGCACCATCTCTCTGAATGGACTGCGTGGTTCTTTGCTTTCTGGTTTGAACATCATGCATCCTCCTGCATGTGACGACTTGTGTGTTGGAGAGCACTCCTCCTCCTCCTCCTCCTCCTCCTCCTCCTCTTCTTCCTCTCTCCAAACTTAAATGCTTTGGTCAGAGACCAGGCGTCACTGGCGTTCCAGTCGCCATGATTCCATGATTCCCTGAAGAGTCCCATAGCTCTTGAAGGGTCTAAGACTCTCAACCTTCCCATTATAAAGCCACATCCTGCAGCTCTGCCTGCTGTGACTGATTCCAGGACAGTATCGTGTTTCAGGGTGCTTTGATTTACAGAGTCCCTTCAGCTGCCGCTTCCACATCTGCACTCTTGCATCAGGCAGATTGTAAATTCTCATTCAGACCTGCTTTTAGCAAGAATACTATGTCCTCTTATCCATTAACTTTCTCTAACTTTTGACTGACAACACATTTATTAACTAATTTGGGAGCATGGAACTGTCCAAATGTCTTGGCATGCTGAAGCATTAAGAGTTCCTTTCAGTGGAACTGCTGGACAGCCACCCCGGGCAACCCGGCACATTTCGTTACTCCAGAGAACACATCTCCATTCTTCTAGAGTCCAGTGGTGGTGATGTTGAGTTAAGAACAGACAACAGCAGCAGATAAAGACTCTTGTGCTTTATGGCCGAGTGGCAGGACAGAAGCCTGATTGGAGGAAAACATCACGAGGACTCTGAGAATGGGAGACACGGGATTATCTTGTCTGCTGAAACCAACCTTGGACGTTGAGACTGTTTTCTTTTCAACGACTTAATATAACAAAATTAATAGATGGGCATATTTGGCATGTGAGTGCTGGCCAGTAGTGGCCACAGCTTCGATCAGACGTGTGGCCATTCACCTTAAAAGAGCACGCCGGAATTTAATGCAGCTGGGATTCAAATTTAGAATAATCTTTCATGTATTCCATCTCTTTCCTTTTTTCCTCCTTGCCAGACTCAGTTCAGTGTAGGCGACTCATCTCCAGCCCACTCGCGGCTTTGAATGACCCTCCTCCACTCTGTATTCATCTCACCCTCTGGTGCTCTGTTTACATTGGGTGTGCGTGTGTGTGTGTGTGTGTGTGTGTGTGTGTGTGTGCACGTGTCTGTTTTTTATTACATCCTCCTTATCTTCAAAGAACAAGGGAAGGTGTTGCGTCTGTCAGGCATTTGGCTGCCGTGGCACAAAGATGCTGAAATTGGACTTATATGCATGTTTACCATAAATATGTACGCATGGCTTTACATTCTATCTCTGCTTTCCACACCAAGGAAAATGATCCAACAGAATATATACCGTATATATATATATTTCCCCATCTTAGAAGTGTCTAATCGCCTTATTATTGATATTATTAGTCCAGGTTGTATTATATGTTATTGTTTTAATACATTAACTGGATGAAACCCATCAGGAAATGACATGTTTTTGGTATAGTATCTGTGTGTGTGTGTGTGTGTGTGTGTGTGTGTGTGTGTGTGTGTGTGTGTGTGTGTGAGGGGGCGGGAGAACTGATTATGATTTACAGCTACAGCGGCAGACGTAAGTGGACAAAACTGTGCCTCCAGGCACAGACGGCACATGTAAAGATAACGCTATACTAGCCCCGTTTATTACCCTGACAGGACCGACTCAGGCTCAACGCAGTGACATTTCATGCTGATGTTTCTACGCTCTTTACTGAGCGCCGGTTTCCCCCGGTGTTCTGAATTATTTTTAAAAACTGGAGTTTTGTGCAGGGATTCCAGGACAGCATCTTGGCACAGAGCAGCTTTTCAGGGCCTATTTCTTTGATGCCTGGTAGTTTTTTTTCTCAGACATTACCTGTAGTAACAGGCCCCAGGAGACCGCTGCTCCACAACACAATGCTGCTGTCACTGGGGGAAACTTCAGCGTGCCGGTGGCATTCAAAGACCCGTTCCAGCTATTTCAATTTGTTTTTCCTGGACAATGTTCTGGAACAGAACATTCACATCAGCTCGGCTGCTTTCTGCGGGGGGTTCGGTTGGCTTTTTACAGTCATTAATTCACTCATGAGTGACTTTATCTGCTCTTATCCCTAAAAGTGTTGAACCGTTATAGCACCCGGCTGAACTGGTTTGGCTTCTTTGAAGCTGCTACTGACAAACTTCACAGGAACAGTAAATTTGACGTTGTGCTTCAAAGAAGTTCCTGTTTCCTGACGTACCATCAGTCAACGCGTATCATTGTTTTGACGCTGTTTGTTCAGGTTTTGGCTCCTTTAATTGTTTAGAGAGATATGCTTTTGGGGGGCCGATCCCAGTAACATCAGAACATCAGAGTCACTCCTGAATAATTCTTTGTGTTTAATATAATAATCTTCATGCAAAGAAATCTTGACTCTTTTAGACTCTTGAGCATGAAGGATTCTGAACCCTCACAAAGGTTAAAAACTATGAAAGAATGAAAGAGCAAGTGTGTAAAGGATAAGAGATAAAGATAAAGGATAAAGGATAAGATGATGAAGATGATGAGGAGCAGAAGAAGAGAATGGTGACAAACGAAGGAGAAAGCACCTCCGACGAACGCACAGCTGAAGTGCGACCCCTACTCCACCACTCTCTCCACAATAATCTGCTTTAAAACCAGGAAACAGAAATTGCAGATTTCAAACAAAAGTAAACAGTCGCCGTCGTGGCGCCGACAGCTGCGGGACATTAAGCATAAAGGCGGGCAGGGGTCACAAACATCAGGGAGCTGCTGGAGCAGAGACGCGAGGAAGTCTCCGGCAAATATGCATGAAGCGTGCGCGCACTAGCCAGCCCGTGTCTTTGTCCACCCACGCTGCTCCAGCGGTGCAGAGAGGCCAGTCATGCTTAATGAATTGAGACAGAAGGCCGAATAAATGCGACCGGTTCAGGAAAAGGCAGCGGGCCGACATAAAGAGAGGCTACGTCCTGCTCACGGTGTTACATATGCAGGGAGCACCGGAGGCGCCCTGTGGTCCGATCGCGACTCAGTCCACCTCACTGTGGTATAAACATCTAATAGGTCCTAAAAGCCTTAGATGAGAGCAACACATGCTGTGTAAGTGGTTTAAAATGAACACGGAAGAGCTTTCAGGATATTCTGAGGACAGAACGCAGCAAGCACCAGGTCTAATCCACTAAATACAGTACGTGTCCCTGTAGCATGGGTTCATGGCCATAGCTGGATGTTTCTCTGGACCAGTGTCGTTCTCTCAGTTTATTTGTGTATTCTTTTATTTTGGAAGGTGGTGGTGTGTGGAAATACACGTGTGCATGTGCCTGTATTATGCTGTGGACATGGCCAGCACATATCATTAGGAAATGGAGCTGGAGAAGATGTTTCCTCTGGGTTCACTGAGCAGATGTCACTTCACATAAATGCAGCCAGAAGGGAAAAGGATGAAGCCCTGGATGGGCGAGAGACAGCACAGAGGACCAAGGTGGACTAACAGGAATGAAAGGAAAATACTTCTAATCAGCATCGCCACAACAGACAGAAACCAACAGATACAAAACACAAACGAGGAGAAAAACAATGCATCTGCCAGAGGGAACAACAATGAGGAGAAGGACGAGGGCCAAACAGTGTGGATTGGTTATGTAAAGGCGGAATAGGAAGCAGGTCAGCGTATCGGAGCAACCGAAATGGACGTGAGGTGAGCAGTTCAGGGGGAAAAATGAAATGGCCAGCAAAAATAGGAGCCATCCACTCTCTCATTACCCAGAAGGTTTTTGTAGCTCAACACAGGAAAATACCAATTGATTAAAGTGTTTTTATTGGCAACAGCTTTTCCTCTTTAGCTAAATGCCCCCCCATCCCTGTGTAGCAAAGGGCTTTTTTATACGGTATATCTATGAGTGACAACAGGAAGTGTGATCATCATATTGACTGTTCAGATCCTAATGGTTGCTTTGAATCTGAGAGAAACAGGTTGTATTTTAGGCTGAGTAACAGACAGATGAACACAGAGGGAGGCCAACAGGGCTGCTGCTGCTGCTGCCGGAAGGGGAGAGAACAATTGCCTGAATGATTGGAGCACATTTATCTTGAGGAGCAGGCTGTAAGAGAATGAGATGGACGGAGAGACAAGAAATGATTCTCATCAGTGGCAGAGACAGTAAGATGATGGAGACTGGTGTGTGGGTGGTTCATAATACAGATTTAATGAGCAAATATTGGTCCGTTTGAAAGCTGATATCCGATTATATCAGAAGCATTAGTGTTGCACACTTATGAGCGTGTAGTGCATTTGATTATTTATGCACAAGTTAAACTTTTCTTTGTCCAACTGCATCAGATGACATCAGTGTGTCTCCTGTCCAGAGACTTGTCCACAAATCCATCACTTCTGAAGTACTTATTAAACCATTACATGGAGAAAGGGCTTCATTACTGAGCTTTCTATTGTATAGAGGCGATGATGGTCTGCCTTCAATTAAAACAGCATGTTTTCTCATTTCAGATAAATGTTAGCATATTTATAAAAAAAATAGCCCATACATATTCAGTGGACCTTTATACACAGCGAGGGGAATATGTTAACTGCTGAAATTCCCAGACATTTGTTGGAATTTAACCTAATCTTACAATGACAACCAGGCAGTTATTTTAAAAGCCCGAGGTGACATTGCTATAACGATATTAGTGAAATGATCGAAAGCTGTCACCATGATCATGAAATGAATGAATTAAATATCCTGTGATGTTTCTTTTTACCCATCTCCCTAAAAGGCAGTTTTAAAGGTGCCATTAAGGTGGCTGATTTATCCTGAGGATCACAGGAGAGATTTTCTTAACTATAAGCTTCTGCTTGTCTGGAAAGAAAAGACAAGTTTCAGTGAGTCCGTAACAAACTAGCTGGATGGTTCTGAGCACTTTAGTTTAATTCTCCTTCAGGTGTTAAAAAAATGCCTTTCTTTAACCCAGATGCGACCCAAATTTTAACACAGTGACGTGAAATCTGCTCTTTTTCCCTAAGCAGGCCTGGGTCTGAAGCCGGGAACGGGCCTGGTGTTGCTTATGTGACCCGATCCTGAAGAGTTCTGAGACAGGTCATGTGACTCTCACATCACTCTCACCCCCAGATGGGCGATCCTGCGGCGAGAACTTGGAGAGGGACTGACAGGTGAAGCTCGGCCCTTGTTGAACGTAACTCTCTTCCTCCCCGTCCTTCCTATGGGCTCACAATTACGTCTGCTTACTCGGCACATCACCAAAATGGCACCATAAATGCTGACTTCACTAACAACCACATTTACTCCCTCGACACCACAGTGTGTGTGTTACATCGCGTTATTCTGCTACGTAGCACTCTATACTGGGAGGTTACTACATTTTGTTTACGTCCACCAAAACACACTTGCAAATCTGCACCCTTAAAATTAAAGTGTGTAGGTTTGTAGTCCGGTACTGAAGCATATTAACCGGTGGTCCAAGGCCCCATAATTGTAATATCCCAGTAAGTTTTGTTATTGTGCAATATTTGTGTCTCTGCACAGCTGAAGGGTCTTCCTGGTATAAAGTCCTCAAATATGTTATTAAATATTTAAAAGTGCTGCGATGCAATATAGGATCACTGTGGTTGAACGGATTTACACTTTATATGAGAAATAGGAACCCACAGTCTTGGTTCTTCTATATCAGACATGTCAAAGCTTGGAAGGGGGTTGAAATGAGGTCCAGACTCCACCAAAGTAATAAAAACTTTATAGTGGTAACTTCGATGTAAATAACAAATATATTCGTCAAATATATTCATATGTTCACATCTCAGAGTCCAATCAACCCAGAATGATCTGGTTTTGGCCATTCCCATCAAGTGTTGTCTATTCTTACTGTCTGCTGTTGATAGTTTCCAACTCTTTTGCTTCATACAAACACTTTTCTGTAAAGCTTTCAAATGTAACGAGACCTTTGGCTCGTTTAGCAACCAGCCTTGAAGTGAACTAGCCTCCACCCGTCAGTCTGCCCCTGCTCCAAAAATGTGCCCTCTTTTTCAAACTGGATCATTTGTTCTTCACTTCCCAGCAACACTGCGGTACCTTACAATCGAACCGCTGGCGTAAGAAGAAGAAAAGGCAGCTGAACATCGCCCAATGTTGAAAATGGTGAGTTTCACTCTGCAACAGGTAGGACGCAGAACATTCTGTCACACCGATCCACCCTTTTCCACAACCAGATGAGGGCCAAACAAATGAATAGTGAAGAAAATAGTAAAAAAAACAATAACACAGATACGTGCACCATTAAATGTTCACAATATGAAGTCCACAATCTTGGAATAGAGGATGTAAACCTGTGGCAGACCCTCAGTCATGCTCCTGAATCAATCAACCCCTCAATAACTACTCTATGGTAATAAAAAAACATCTTATTATACAGAAATACAGTATAAAGAGCTGTTGTAGTGCAGATAGAGAGCTCCTGGAGCCACGATAAATGTCTTTACTGAATGAACAAAGCAGGGGTGAAGAGGTCTCCTTCTACTGCTGCTGCAGCCATGGCACATACAAAAACATCAATAATAACCTCATGAACCTGCAATAAGCTTTAGGAAAATAGCAGCATTTTACTCACCAAGAATTCGGATTAGTTGGAGACAAAAATCCATCCTCTTTCCTCAAAAACAGTCCAGTTATGCTGTGGTACAGATAATTCCATTTCTATCGCTATCGATGCTAATATTGACACTCGCGCCTGCCCATGCAGTTTGCTAGCTTTGGCTAGTTTTCTCTCTGACCATCCAGTCAACGGGTCTGAATATGGTGACGTTGCCACCTGCTAGAGGGTCCTAGCGGCACCAAATCATGCTTAAAGCAACACTTTCAGCCACATTTATTCTGAGTTAGAAGGCCTGCAGTACAGATTGTGAAGGCCTCCGGGCAGACATCTTTGACCCTGCCTGGCAACAAACGATGGCTGAAATGTGATTGGTTAAATGCTTTAATATGAAAATACACGTCTGGAAGCAGCACAAACCATCGGAAAAGCTACGAACGGAAGTGAGCAGACAATTTGGAATTGGACAAAATCTAATCTGTGATTCAGATATATTTATACGCCAGCAGAGGAGGCCTGGCAGGCCCTGACACCCCCCCTCCCTGCCGGTATATATCACCTGTGTCTCATATAAATACTTATTTGGTATTGAGATCAGGGTAATATGTCCCAGCTGTTCCAAACCACGCTTGTTTAAGCCTCTCCATCCTTGATGGAACAGAGTCAGAATACGGAACGGCTCATTCTGCTGAGCTGGTATTCCTCCAGTACGTAGCTCATTACATTAAGGACATTGGAGTTTGTAAATGACAAATGTTGTTACACACTTAATAAAGTGCCTCATTTCATATCTTTTATCCTTTTAAGATCTGGTTTTAAAGTACAATAACAATTAAATGACTAGATTTAGGGTCTGCAGCTCGATAAATGCGACGCATTCGTTGATTCAGTTACACAATGTTGACAGAGACAGACAGACAGACAGACAGACAGACAGACAGACAGACAGACAGACAGACAGACAGACAGACAGACAGACAGACAGACAGACAGACAGACAGAGAGACAGACAGGGCAGGCAGCAAGGCAGACCGACCTTTTTGGCTGTCGATGACAAAGTTTCCTTCCTCGTTTCCCGAGGTGATCTTGTAGGTGATGCCATCTCCATCCGGGTCCTTGGCCAGAACTGTTGCCACCAAAGTGTTGGGACCCGCATCCTCGGAGACGAAGGTTCGATATCTGATAAAAAGACGCGGAAACACTGAATCAACACTTTCTCCAGCACACGGGTGTAAAAGAGAACATGTTGAGGGATGTAAAGACACTACAAATCCCAGGTGTGTAACAAACACAAGCAGTAGCCAGTTGGTTCTTCATTTGAACCTCGTTAGTGTGTTTATCCCTCAAGAAAGTCCAAATCTTTGGATGTTTGACTAAACAGAACCAAACTAACCTTAAAGCCACTTTGCCTGGCATCCATTTGTTAATGGACACGGCCGCTGTTGGTTAAATAACAGTTCAATTTGCATCTTTCTGTTACATCAATGACGTGCTGTCATAATCGAGACACTTCAGCCACGACTGGATTTTGCCATTATTCTGGAGAACATATTCACAGAACCGTCCAAATATTTTCACACCCTTTTATGCTGCAGCCTAAATGAAAAAAGGATTTTTTTTTCTCATTTTTTCACGTCAATCTATGTTCAATAGCCCCAAATTACAGAATTGAAACAGAAAATAATTATATATATATATATAAACACCAAAAACCAACTCATTTTAAATATAACTAAAAAGATGCTAACATTTTATGGCTGAAAGTTTCCAGACCCCTTCAGTCAATACTTGGCTGGCAGCAGTTGTTGCTTCCAGTCCATCTTTCCTCCAAACAGGATGCTGAGGATTAAATCCTGTAAATCATGTAGGTGTTTCAGACACTTCAGAGGCTTTTTTGTGTGAACTGACAGAGGAGATGCTTCTGTCTGGACACACAGCTCAGGCTGGTGTGTGTGTGTGTGTGTGTGGGGGGGGGGGGGCTGCAGTCACGGCTGGGCTGGAGCTCAGCTAGTGACCACTGGGTCACATCTATTACCAAGATCCCCCATGGATGGATGGATGGATGGATGGATGGATGGATGGATGGATGGATGATGGATGGATGGATGGATGAAGGGATGGATGGATGGGTGGGTGGATGGATGGATGGATGATGGTTGGATGGATGATGGTTGGATGGATGGATGGATGGTGGATGCTGGATGGATATGGATGGATGGATGATGGATGATGGATGGATGGATGGGCTGGCTGGATGGCTGGCGGATGGCTGATGCTGGATGAAGGGCTGGCTGACGGGCTGGATGATGGATGAGTGGGTGGCTGGCTGGCTGGATGGCTGGCTGGCTGCTGGTCTGGCTGCGGTTGGCTGCCTGGCTGGCTGGCTGCTGGCTGGCTGCCGGGCTGGATGCCGGGCTGGCTCTGGCTGCTGGGTGGCGGCTGGCTAATCTGGCTGGCTGGCATGGCTGCTGGCTGGCTGGCTCCTGGCTGGCTGCTGGCTGGCTGGCTGGTGCTGGCTGGCTGGTGGGTGGGTGGCTGGCGCTGGCTGGCTGGGTGGGTGGGTGGTGGCTGATGGATGGATGGCTGGATGCTGGATGGATGGATGGATGGCTGGGGGTGGGTGGGCTGGATGGGTGGCTGGCTGGGTGGGTGGGTGGCTGGCTGGCTGGCTGCTGGATGGATGGGTTGGTGGCTGGCTGGCTGGCTGGTTGGGTGGGTGGTGTGGCTGCTGGCTGGGGCTGGATGGCTGGATGGATGGATGGATGGATGGATGGGTGATCTGGATGATCTGGATGATCTGAAAGCTCATTAGCTAATTGTAGGTATTTATTCCAGCTGAATCTCCGTCTGCACCCGGGCCTCCAGCTTGATGGCAAAGTCCCAGCTGCGTCCTGGCCAGTCGGCCGTGCTCGGCCGGCGTCACTCAGGCTGCTGAGGATCACGGTGGTGCTGATCCGGGATCAGTGAGGAACCTCTCACTCATGCTGCCTTTGAATGGTGACACACAGATTGCACACAGCAGATTTCACCAGATAATAGATGGAGCCATCAATAAGAAGCTCATTCAGCTTTTAATTTTGTCTCGACTGTAATATCCCATTGATCTTATCAGGGCCTCCTAATTCCGCAGCACCTCCCCGTCCGCCGGCGGCGGCTGAACTCAAACGCCCCTCCTGCACCTGCTTCACGCGCTGCGTTCAGTGGATCATTGTTAAGTACCTAAATAATGGCCAATTCATCTATTTGGCAGGAGCTAATGAAAAAAGCTCGTTTGGATCCAAAGTACGGCTGGATTGGCCATAACGGCTCCAACAACGGCGGCGGGGTGAACTCCCAGCGAGGACCCGGTTCAGGATGATTGGTACCAAACACCAACCAGCAGCTCTGGTTGTTCCTGGTGTCCTGCTCACACATGAAGCTAAATAGCAAGTTAAAAAAAATCCCATCAGAACGGACCAAAGACAGACGGACAGGCGGACGGATGGACCCGCGAGACGCCCTTTTCTAACAACAGTCTGGCCGGACCAGCAGTCTCATTTGTTCGGATCGATACCGCGATCAATCGAGGAACCACCTCTGTCATACGCCACCATTCACTAATTACTTTTTAACCAATTTGCTTGGCTTTTTTTCTTTTTTCGGAGGATGGAGGGGGTGGGTTGATCCCAGTGGACGGAGGACCCTCCAGGCTGATGCCTGATATCAGGCGTGAAATTAATTACTTTAATAATTTGAAGTCAATTATTTGAACTAATTTCTTTGTTAGCTTTGTTTGCTAGCCTCTGGCCCCGTAGAACTGTGCCAATAACAGCATGTTTCTATTTCTCGCCTGGATTTCTCCTTATTTTTAATGAATTTAATGTTTTCGCTGATGTAACCAGGAGAACAGGAACATTTCTGAGGTCCTCATGATCACTGAACATTTACTGTTTAAGAGCGTTTACGGGAATTTTACGGCTCAGTGATACAGATGTGACAGCACGTCCAGCGGTGGCGTCGTCCTCCGTTGGTCTTGATTTTAATCGCCTTTTTAGGCGGGTCGCTGTGTTTATCGGGCGACATCTGCAGCAAAGAGGCATTTCTACCTCGGGAAAATATGGAAACCCAACTGGTGCCACAGAACAAACACCAGATCCAAACGGCTGGAACTTTCCTGACTGACAGTGTTGCCATGGAGCCGCATTAGTCAGGCAACAATAGGCTGATGTGGAGAATGTGGGCAGCCATGAAGATGATGATGTGTTCAACAACGGGCCGAGAGGATGCTGCGGCGCTGCGTCACGAGCTGGTGAAGGCTTGCTAGATATGTAGGCTAATATGTTTTTCCCTTCCAGACCTGGGAGTCGGTTCAGATAGTCCAGATTTTCCACATGACTTCCTCCCTTTCTTCGTTTTTTACCGTTTCAAATTTAATCTGCTATATCTGTTTCTGCAAAGATTAACACTGTTATTTGTGCGTTCCCTGGAGTGACTGTGCGCGTGTGTGTGCGTACAAATGGAGGCATGCACATTTGTGTCTGCATCGATGACCCTGCAGCCCTGTGTGTGTCTGTGTGTGTGTGTGTGTGTGTGTGTGTGTGTGTGTGTGTGTGTGTGTGTGTCAGAGGGATTACAACTGCATCATTCAGTCCATTTTCCGTGAATATTCTCAATTTTACTGGGGAGACACAAACTGGGAGCTCAGGGCATTCTGAGTGCTGATGGGTATGACTGATTGAACCCCCCCGACAACAGCCCCCCCCCCCCCCCCCCCCCCCCCCCACACACACACACACACACACACACACACACACATCCCAAAATCAGCCCAGCTTTTTGCTAGAAATATCAAACCAATTAAAAAGGTGTAGGAATCACGGAAGCCCTGGAATTGTGGGTAATGCATCTGTGATACTGGACCGGAAAGCAGCTGCGAGGAGCTGAACTGATGAGAAAAGACGCGCACGCACACACGCACACTCACACGCACACACACACACACACACACACACACACACACACACACACACACACAAAATAACAAATATACTGTATTTGTAATGCTAAAAGGTGTCTGACCCATCTCATCAGCCTTCCTGCCTCCAGACACCTACTGTGCAGTCAGAGATGCTAATTAGCACGCTGCTAAAGTCACGCCAATTAGCACTGCCATCTCTTCTACCTGCAGATGTGTCTGGACCACTTTGGCTCGTGTCCTATAACGGCGCTGAAAACTTGAAATCTCAGTTGAGACACGAATATGAAGAATCCAATAATAATGAACGTATAGTTTATATATTAATTGAAGCTTTAGATGACGTCGTTGCCCAGAGAAGCTTAGCACAGAGCCTACAAAGAACCCTGATATGTGTCCACGTGCTGGACAATGTCCACATGCTGGACAATGTCCATGTGCTGGACGGCGTCCACATGCTGGACAATGTCCACGTGCTGGAGCGACGGGAGCTAAGGGACCAACATTAATGAAAGAAAATGCAGCTTTTTCGTGATTAGAGTCGTAACTTGGACTTGAAACGTCAAAAGGAAAAATGCTTTAAAGTTGGTTCACAAAACAACACTAAATCCAGTAAACAAAAACGTTTAAACGATCCGATCGGAGAGACGTGAGTGGATGAAAGACACACACATTCAGATCAAAGCAACACGCGCGGGAGGAAAAACCACCGTTCTCAGGTTTAGCCGAGCTGATTTACTTACACGTGCTGGGAGAAGTCGGGCGCCTCGTCGTTGACGTTGGCCATTCGGATCCGCACCGTGGTGGTTCCGGTTCGGGGGACCTCGCCTTTGTCAACCGCCATCACCACAAACTCGTACAGGTGGTTCATCCTCTCGTAGTCCAGAGGCCCGGCCGGGAAAATGGTCCCGTGGGGGGAAATGATGAAGTCCGGACTGAGCGTGTAATAGGTCAGATCGGCGTTCTCCCCAGAGTCACAGTCGCTGGCCGACACTGGGGGGAGATAAGAGAGCCCAAGAGGGGAAAAAGGTTCATCCCAGGGTAGAAACCAGAGCCCAGTGTTGCCCCAAACTGCCCCATCATCAGCAGAGCGATGCCTGAGACACCAGGGACGGAGGAGCGGGGCGACCCGGGCTGGACGGGGGCCCCACACACGGCTGATACCCATTCATGGTGACACAACCTGGAACCGCCTCCCTCTTAAAAATGCCCCTCAGGGCAGGAAAGAAGATTAAAAACGAAAGTTTCAGCGCACATCTGATACATTCCTTGTTCCCAGATTCCCAGACTTGTTGTCAAATACCAACGTTAATCTGTCACTTCAAATAAATATTTGCGGGTGGACTCGTCGTCTCGGTGCTGTCGGGCCTCCGAGGGTGTCTGAAAACCCCTGGACACATCTGTACGTCGGAGCGGAAGAGGCAATTAGACGCAGCCACGAAGACACGGAATCGCTCTCTTCCCTCGCAGGAGAATTCTCTTGATATCAAAGCCAATTATCACGTAAGAGAAAACAGCAGCAGAGACGGAGACAATGAGGAAAATCCAAATAAGACGAGCGCGTAAACGTACACAACAAACAAGGTGAGCGGTGATCCATCATCCATCCATCCATCATCCATCATCCATCCATCATCCATCCATCATCCATCCATCCATCATCCATCCATCATCCATCCATCCATGCATCCATCCATCATCCATCCATCATCCATCCATCCATCCATCCATCCATCCATCCATCCATCCATCCATCATCCATCCATCCATCATCCATCCATCCATCCATCCATCCATCCATCCATCCATCCATCCATCCATCCATGCATCCATCCATCATCCATCCATTATCCATCCATCCATCTATCTATCCATCCATCCATCCACCCATCCATCCATCCATCCATCCATCCATCCATCCATCCATCCATCCATCCATCCATCCACCCATCCATCCATCCATCCATCCATCCACCATCCATCCATCCATCCATGCATCCATGCATCCGTCCAGCTCATCCGGGGGGATCCCCAGGTGTTCCCAGACCAGTCGAGAGACATAGTCTCTCCAACGTGTCCTGGGTCTTCCGGGGGTCTCCTACCAGAGGGACATGCCCTGAACACCTCACCAGGGAGGTGTCCAGGGGGCATCCTAACTAGGTGTCCAAGCCGCCTCATCTGGCTCCTCTCTATGCGGAGGAGCAGCGGCTCTACTCCGAGCTCCTCCTGGATGGCAGAGCTTCTCCCCCTCTCTAAGGGAGAGCCCAGCCACCCTACGGAGGAAGCTCATTTCAGCCGCGAATGCAAATGATCAGCAGATGTTGTGACCTGACCCGTCCTTCATTCCCATTAAATCCACCCAGTGATCATAACCAGGCTGACTTAGTTAGCAGATCTTAGCCACATTTTCTTTTTTGTTTTATTTAATGTTATTCACCTGAAAGTGTCTGAATCTTAATGTTAGCAGTCTGGGGAATCCAGAAATCCATGCGGCTTTAATGTCACAAGCGACCTCAGAAGAATCTATAAATCACACGGTGACCGTCGTGGCCTCTGTTGTCGTGTCATTACGGCAGAAAATCCCGATCAAAGCGGGTCAGTCCTCTCATTTCTAGAGCTGCCAGAATAACTTCACACCTCACCTCCTGCTCCACTCGTCTCCCTCACTTAAAGCATGGGTTTATCTGCGGGATGATGCCCTGTAACGGACTGTAAAGACTCGACAGGAAGCATCTTTCATCATTAGGTTGCCATAAACACTGTTTTACTAGTGCGGCTCTGCTGGTGCCACGTCACATTATCCTGAGTCCTGTTACTTCTTCACGGCAGAAGGAACCACTAAAAGCATCAAATCAGGTGCAGAAAGAACAATTTTTGCCCAGAACTGAGCCCAGTTTGCTGCTTCATATGATCCAGTGAGCAATTTCCATCATTTTACCTCTGCAACGGGGGGAAACTATGAATTACTGCACACCACAGCTCCGGTTATGAGGACTGACATTTTCTCGAACCGAGGCTGAAATGCAGCTGTTTCACCCCTGCAAAGTGATGAATAACCTTCCCCCGGTCATGAAAAATAGTCCGGAAAAATGAATCGCCGTGCTTATGTTTGCCAGACTCTGATCCCAAGCTGTGGCCAAACATATGAGTCAATATTTAATTCACTAAGTACAGGTTTGTGCTCGTCCAATTGAGCATGAATTTATCATTGAGTCCTTCTGGAATCTTGAATCCTGCATGCTTGTGTGTGTGTGTGTGTGTGTGTGTGTGTGTGTGTGTGTGTGTGTGTGTGTGTGTGTTTTCAAGCTGCACCTACCATGTCTTTCTGAAAAATAATGATTGTGTACTAAGATGGAAGCTGCAGGAGCCTCAGCTCTGCAGACAGCCAGATAATTGGCTTCCTGGCGCAGTTCTTTTTTCCAGTTTGTTGAAGTTAAACACTTTCACAACTGATTATGGGATTACTTGCACACGATTTAGTTAAGCTTCAGCTGGATGCATCATTTCCTGGTCATTAGGTCTAGTATGGCCCCTTTACGCAGGGGTGGGCAACAGGTGCTTCTCCGCTAAGCTAAACATACTCAGAACACGTAAATTCTATTTGAGTTTTTCTTGAAATGCAAATAAAATTAGTCTTCGTGGTCTGTTCTCCTGGAGCCATATTAAATCCAGATGGTTGCTGCTTCCAGGGTTGTATATTATGGTCGAGATTCACGCAATCTTATTTCAGCTAGCTTGTGTTGTCGGGTTAAATGAAATCTGCCGGAGGACTTTTGAATCAACAAACGGGCTCTTGAGGCTGGAAATGAAGGGACGCGCTCAAACAGCTGTCCAGCCCATGAGCACGTGGCCAGCTAGAAGGTCTCGAAGGTGGGTCAGCACTCCTGAGAACCCAGCAGCGTTAGCCTCCATGCCCAGAGAAAAGGATGTATTGATGGAACTGAAATGCTGTACAGCAGAGGGATCAGAGATCCACGATGAGTCCAAGCATTTTATTTTGAATCTGTTTCTGTCATTACGTTTTATTAGTATTTGACCACAGTCACGGCTGCAGCAACGTGGTTAATTGTTTTGCTTTTCCTGCTTTTAATGTGAAAGCGAGCTTATTGATTTACTCCGTAAATTAAGTGTTGCTGGGCCAGCCTACATTAAAGTGATCGATTGTGTGAATCTGTATGGATTCTTGGGCCGCGGTGTCACACTGATGCTATCACGGGGTGTGTTTATTTAGGTGGATGTCTGTGAAGATCCTCCATCATCCAGGTCATAGGGATCCAAATAAGATCTCTGCTCGACTGGACTTGTTGGGGTTTTTCCTGAAGTAGCAAGTTAGCTAGCTAGATTCCTAGATTAGACTTTACGATTTATGA
>NC_079521.1:2142691-2220191 GCF_003711565.1 Takifugu flavidus
GTAGCTGCACACGACTCTATTTTAATTTTGGTGACCTCCGACTGACGAAGCCGGGTGTCGTTGGCTCCGACGTGAATGAAAACTTTACCAAATTTACGTTTACGTCTCGCCAGGAGCATTAAATTGGCTTCTATGTCGCCCGCTCTGGCCCCCGGAATGCTCTTAACTATGGTCGCTGGAGTCGGCTTCACGTAGCGCAAAACAGAGTCGCAAATTACCAGGGTCGGTTTCTCAGCGGGTGTCGCCGAGTGGGGAAAACGATGAGCCACGGAAGCGGGTGGTGGGGCACCGTGGGCCTTTGTTTGGGGCTCCGCTTCCTGCGAACCGTCTCCCAGCCGCCCTGGCGAGCCGGCTGCTGCCGGGGGCCGCTAGCTGAAGCTACGCTAGGCGGCTCCGCAGCAGCTAGCTTCTCCTGGCTACCTGACGCAACTCCAGCTAACTCCAAGCTGCGGAACCGCGTCTCAAGCTCGCCAATCTCGCCTCCATAGCCGTAAATAAACCACACTTTCTGCACCTATTCCCTTCACTAAAGGAGGCAGAGGAGTAACTAAACATTTCACACGCTGAACAAAGACACCGGGTGGAACAGACGGTTAGGCCATGCTAACGCTAATAATCGGCGAAGCCCTGTATTTGTTTAATATGGGTTGTTTCTCACTGTTGTTATCGAGTGACTAGAATGTCCCAAGTGTTCAAATTTTAAGTAAAGTGAATACAACACACTACGTGTTCAATTTTAAGTAAATTTAATACAACACAAACACCGTGCACAGTGCAACCAACGAACGATTTAGAAGACAGGAAGTGACGCAATACGTTACCCCGACGCAATACAGTTGGCCCTCCAACTTTATCTTAAGTTGGCATTTTAGTCTTTGATCTTCTTTATGTCATTGATGTCAAAATTGCTCTTCATATCAGATCAATGGAATCAAAGGATCAAACCGAACTGGCAGATCAAACACATCAGCTCTACCTCATCAGCACACGCCTGAGGAGCTCAACACTCTTGTACCACACTGGTGACCAGCAGACGCATCAATGGCACAGAGAGAAACTCAGCAGCTGATGCAAGAATCATCCATGGAGACTTGGAGGGAAGAGGTCCAGCATCTCAGAGAAGCCCTGGCTGAGAAGGAGGAGCAGCTCAGCAGGGCAGTGAAGAGGCGACAAATGAGAACTGTGGCCCATGTGGAGGCCCTGACCCTGCTGAACAGCACACAAGCTGCTCTGAAGGAGAGCGAGCTGAAATGTGCTTCTCTGGAGGAAACCCTCCACAGCCAGCAGCAGGAGAACGAGGAGACACACAGGAGAGAGCTGATGGAGCAGGAGGAAGGCCTGAATCAGAAGCTCCTTGTGATCCAGGAGGAATTTGAGACGAAGCTGCAGGAAGAAAGGCAAAGATCTCATGAAGAGAAAGAGGCCATGAGGCAGCAGCTCTTTCTGGAAGAAAAAACGTTCCAGAAACTTCTTGATGAAGAGACACAAAAATATCATGAGAAGATCCTGCAAAAAGAAGAGTTGATGAAGCAGCAGCTGGTGGTTAAAGAAGAGAACTTTAACAGGATGCTGGCTGATGTTCATCAGCGGTGGGAGAGGACCGCTCAGACATGGGTCCAGATGAACGAAGAGCTGGAGCACAAGATCAACGAGAGCCAACGTTTCAGGACACATGAGGAGGCAAAGAACAAAGAGGAGCTCCAGAGGCTCTCTGAAGCGATCCTCCAACTTGAGGTGAGATGCTTTTACCTTTGTTCCTCTTCCAGAAGATTTCAGATTATGTTCAGTAAAATCTAAAACACACTCTCTCTTTTCTGCAGCTTCAAGTATCAAAGAAGCAGGAGAAAAAAAGCTTCTGTGGATGGATCAGGAAAAAGATGAGGTTCTGGAAAAAATAAACAACAATTCCAGAGCTCCCAAAGCCCTCCTCCTCCTCCTCCTCCTCCTCCTCCTCTACATCCTGACCTCCAGCGTCACATCCTGTCTTCAACAGTTTTATTTTACAGTATAATCATTGTTTATGTTCTATGTTTTGATTTTTGATGTAGAAACAATAAAACTCAAAGTAAACCACCAGATTGTAGATGTTGTAAATGACAAATTTAGAAATGGCTTCATCTCATGACTGGAGTCAGTTGGTTTCCTCCAGCAGATAAACCAACCAACTCATGGCTTCAACCACACCCTAGATCTAGTTCTGACTTATGGTGTTGAGGTAGAACATGTGTCAGTGTTCCCTCAGAACCCCCTCCTGTCAGACCATTCTTTGATCACTTTTACATTTATGATTAAGGATTCTTCTATGCTCAGAGCTCAGTCTTACTATAGCAGATGTCTTTCAGATAATGCTGTAGCTAAGTTTAAGGAAGTGATCCCTGTGCTGATCCCAGGACCACCGTGTGTTTCCCCAGGGATCAATCATTATAATCTGAGCCCTGCTGAGGTCGACTATTGCTGAAGGTGCAGCAACCTCACTGAGAATCACGCTTGATTCTGTTGCCCCCTGAAAAAGAAAATAGTAAATCAGAGGAGGTGTGGCCCCTGGTATAATTCACACATCAGGACCCTCAAGCAGAAAGTGCGACGACTAGAAAGGAAGTGGCATTCTTGTAAAATAGACAGCTATCATGTAGCCTGGAAAGACTGTCTGGTAGTTCACAAAAAGGCCCTCTGTAAGGCTAGAACAGCTTATTTTTCTTCTTTAATTAAAGAAAACCAGAACAACCCCAGGTTTCTTTTCAGCACTGTGGCCAAATTAACCAAGAGTCACAGTGTTTTAGATCCACGTATCCATTCTTCCCTTAGTGGTGAAGACTTCATGAGCTTCTTCACTGATAAAGTTCTAGCTATCAGAGAAAAAAGCTAACCAGGCCATCCCAACAACTGGACCATCACCAGATGTGCTGACTGTGGGAACATATAGGCCATGCTAATACTAATCGTCGGCGGAGCCCTGTATTTGTTTAATATGGGTTGTTTCTCACTGTTGTTATCAGGTGACTAGAATGTCCCAAGTGTTCAAATTTTAAGTAAAGTGAATACAACACACCAAGTGTTCAATTTTAAGTAAAGTGAATACAACACACCACGTTTTTAATATTAAGTAAAGTGAATACAACACCCCGTGCACAATGCAACCAACGAACGATTGAGAAGACAGGAAGTGACGCAATACGTTACCCAGCTGAAAAAAGCTCAATTGTTGTCAAAGTATGAATAAAACATCTTATTAATACCCGCACTTGAAATGGCTCTCAAACCAAACAAAAACAAATAAACGTGCACAGATAAACAGGACATGTAGCGGCGGGCCAAGCGTGCGGCACATCTGGTGCTCACGGGAAACAGAAACTGGGGTCAGGGTGAAGTTTAGGGAGGCCATGGAGGGGCCTCAAGCGGAGGAGTCTAAGTATCTTGGAGGGGTCACGGGTGAGGGATGGATGGAGCCTGAGACTGACCGGCGGATCAGTAGACAGGCTACAGTGGTCTGGTCATGGTAACCCTGGAAAAGAGCTCCCAAAAGAATGTCCACAGCCCTTTGAAAGTCTGCAAAAGTGTCAAAAGTCTGGCCTTCAAGTCCTGGAGATGATGACATTTTGCTGTTTGGACAGTATGTCTGAAACCACATCCTGTCATCCTTCAGGACCTTCCTCCACTTCATTTTTCCATGTTTGTCCTGAAAGGATGCGTTTTAGTCTAAGTTTTCGTATTGGCACACTTTAGTGTGGCGTCCCCAGGATATGGAGCAAAGAGGCACCTCGATGTGTGGTTCAGACGGCGATCTTGCCGTCGACGATGGAGCGGTGCGTCTGACGGACTTGTGTGCAGAAGCTGGCCGGCTCTGTTTTCCAGGTCTTTTGGCCTTTTCTGCTGCAGCTTTAGTGAAATGGGGGAGAAAAAGGCCAACGTAAACATACTCGTCTAAAATGTAGCTTAAGTCCTCACTGCGTTCGAAAAGCTTGTGCATAATATTAACAATTACATTTCACCCTGTCCGTAAATGGCTCTGTCCACACACATCTCCAGGTGGCAGGAGACTTGCGGGAAGAACTGGAGGTAATCCTTAATCCACTCGTCATTTATCGGTCCTCTCTCTGGCCGCTGCTTCTCTTTAACGTGGCGATCGACGATACTGAAATATCACATTTAATTATGAATCGCTTAACGGGACAAGAATGAGCAAAGATTAATTTTGTTTAGAACAGCACACTTACTATTTAATGTAGCCAACATCGTTTTCCACCAGCCACTGGAAGCTTTGCCTCGGTATTTGCCAAAAGTCAGAATTAGCTGACCCATCCACTGCACCTCTGAGGGATTTTGGGTGACCAGGCGGCATCTCCTTTTAGCTGAAGACAAACGGTTATGTCTTTAATGCCACATTTGTCCAAGTAGAGTGACTCAACTGAGCATCAAAACATATATTTGACCCTGATTACCTTACCTTCATCACAGGCAGTCTTAAGACATCTCAGTCCACTCATCAGTGGGCTGATGTGGTTTCGACTGGTCCCGTGCCTCTTTCGACGCCTTCAGAACGCACTGCTGCCCATCCTGTGGCACACTCGTGTCCAGAATACACAGTGATGGCATCTATGGGTCCATTGCAGAAGGTTTATCTGAAAAAAACAACCAAAGCAAAGTGTCACGTGCAAGCAAACAACTAACCCAGAGATTACTACTGCCACCAAGCAAGGCACTTCCCAGGTACTTGCTGCCCACATCTGGCTGCCCTCACCTTTCTTGGCTGTATTGTCCCCCCACTTCCCACCTGACAAGGCTGTATTGTCCCTGCACACTCATGGACATTCCTTTGTTTGTAATACTCAATAGGCATGTAGGTCACAACATTGAACGTAAACATTTAATTCGGAAACAAAGAAGGCAAACAAGCAATTCGAGCACGGAGGCACCTCAATAACACAATGTCTATAGATGCGATTAGCGACATTATCCCGCTAGCGGAAAGTTGTTTTTTCACGGCAAAAGTTAGCTTTCGAGCACATTTACAGGTACTATTGCAAAGATATGCGTCGAGCACGCAAAAAGCACGCAAATATGAAAAGCACTGTAAAGAAAGCTGACTTTCCTCAATCCAAATTTTCGCAGGTCGATTCCAGGCGCCCTGACGCGCGGCCTTCTTATTGGGCTCGGATGATCGGGGGCCCTCGGGGCCCGCCTTCCGCCTTCGGAACCAATCGGAAGGCTCCCCGTCTACACCTCGCTTCGTAGGTGGAGACTCCGGGCTAATCAGAGGGCCCGGCTGTCTACACCCTCCGCGAACTTTTACATTTAGGAAAGAAAAATGCTCCGGAGTCCGACATCGTTTTTGCGTAGCTGCACACGACTCTATGTTATTTTGGTGACCTCCGACTGACGAAGCCGGGTGTCGTTGGCTCCGACGTGAATGAAAACTTTACCAAATTTACGTTTACGTCTCGCCAGGAGCATTAAATTGGCTTCTATGTCGCCCGCTCTGGCCCCCGGAATGCTCTTAACTATGGTCGCTGGAGTCGGCTTCACGTAGCGCAAAACAGAGTCGCAAATTACCAGGGTCGGTTTCTCAGCGGGTGTGTCGCCGAGTGGGGAAAACGATGAGCCGCGGCGTGGTGGGGCACCGTGGGCCTTTGTTTGGGGCTCCGCTTCCTGCGAACCGTCTCCCAGCCGCCCTGGCGAGCCGGCTGCTGCCGGGGGCCGCTAGCTGAAGCTACGCTAGGCGGCTCCGCAGCAGCTAGCTTCTCCTGGCTACCTGACGCAACTCCAGCTAACTCCAAGCTGCGGAACCGCGTCTCAAGCTCGCCAATCTCGCCTCCATAGCCGTAAATAAACACTTTCTGCACCCATTCCCTTCACTAAAGGAGGCAGAGGAGTAACTAAACATTTCACACAAAGCCGAAACAGACGGTTAGGCCATGCTAACGCTAATAATCGGCGAAGCCCTCTATTTAATATGGGTTGTTTCTCACTGTTGTTATCGAGTGACTAGAATGTCCCAAGTGTTCAAATTTTAAGTAAAGTGAATACAACACACTACGTGTTCAATTTTAAGTAAATTTAATACAACACAAACACCGTGCACAGTGCAACCAACGAACGATTTAGAAGACAGGAAGTGACGCAATACGTTACCCCGACGCAATACAGTTGGCCCTCCAACTTTATCTTAAGTTGGCATTTTAGTCTTTGATCTTCTTTATGTCATTGATGTCAAAATTGCTCTTCATATCAGATCAATGGAATCAAAGGATCAAACCGAACTGGCAGATCAAACACATCAGCTCTACCTCATCAGCACACGCCTGAGGAGCTCAACACTCTTGTACCACACTGGTGACGAGCAGACGCATCAATGGCACAGAGAGAAACTCAGCAGCTGAAGCAAGAATCATCCATGGAGACTTGGAGGGAAGAGGTCCAGCATCTCAGAGAAGCCCTGGCTGAGAAGGAGGAGCAGCTCAGCAGGGCAGTGAAGAGGCGACAAATGAGAACTGTGGCCCATGTGGAGGCCCTGACCCTGCTGAACAGCACACAAGCTGCTCTGAAGGAGAGCGAGCTGAAATGTGCTTCTCTGGAGGAAACCCTCCACAGCCAGCAGCAGGAGAACGAGGAGACACACAGGAGAGAGCTGATGGAGCAGGAGGAAGGCCTGAATCAGAAGCTCCTTGTGATCCAGGAGGAATTTGAAAGGAAGCTGCAGGAAGAAAGGCAAAGATCTCATGAAGAGAAAGAGGCCATGAGGCAGCAGCTCTTTCTGGAAGAAAAAAAGTTCCAGAAACTTCTTGATGAAGAGACACAAAAATATCACGAGAAGATCCTGCAAAAGGAAGAGTTGATGAAGCAGCAGCTGGTGGTTAAAGAAGAGAACTTTAACAGGATGCTGGCTGATGTTCATCAGCGGTGGGAGAGGACCGCTCAGACATGGGTCCAGATGAATGAAGAGCTGGAGCACAAGATCAACGAGAGCCAACGTTTCAGGCAACACGAGGAGGCAAAGAACAAAGAGGAGCTCCAGAGGCTCTCTGAAGCGATCCTCCAACTTGAGGTGAGATGCTTTCGCCTTTGTTCCTCTTCCAGAAGATTTCAGATGATGTTCAGTGAAATCTAAAACACACTCTCTCTTTTCTGCAGCTTCAAGTATCAAAGAAGCAGAAGAAAAAAAGCTTCTGTGGATGGATCAGGAAAAAGATGAGGTTCTGGAAAAAATAAACAACAATTCCAGAGCTCCTCTCCCCCCTCCTCCTCCTCCTCCTCCTCCTCCTCCTCTACATCCTGACCTCCACAGCGTCACATCCTGTCTTCAACAGTTTTATTTTACAGTATAATCATTGTTTATATTCTATGTTTGGATTTTTGATGTAGAAACAATAAAACTCAAAGTAAACCACCAGATTGTAGATGTTGTAAATGACAAATTTAGAAATGGCTTCATCTCATTACTGGAGTCAGTTGGTTTCCTCCAGCAGATAAACCAACCAACTCATGGCTTCAACCACACCCTAGATCTAGTTCTGACTTATGGTGTTGAGGTAGAACATGTGTCAGTGTTCCCTCAGAACCCCCTCCTGTCAGACCATTCTTTGATCACTTTTACATTTATGATTAAGGATTCTTCTATGCTCAGAGCTCAGTCTTACTATAGCAGATGTCTTTCAGATAATGCTGTAGCTAAGTTTAAGGAAGTGATCCCTGTGCTGATCCCGGGACCACCGTGTGTTTCCCCAGGGATCAATCATTATAATCTGAGCCCTGCTGAGGTCGACTATTGCTGAAGGTGCAGCAACCTCACTGAGGATCACGCTTGATTCTGTTGCCCCCTGAAAAAGAAAATAGTAAATCAGAGGAGATGTGCCCCTGGTATAATTCACACATCAGGACCCTCAAGCAGAAAGTGCGACGGACTAGAAAGGAAGTGGCATTCTTGTAAAATAGACAGCTATCATGTAGCCTGGAAAGACTGTCTGGTAGTTTAAAAAAAGGCCCTCCGTAAGGCTAGAACAGCTTATTTTTCTTCTTTAATTAAAGAAAACCAGAACAACCCCAGGTTTCTTTTCAGCACTGTGGCCAAATTAACCAAGAGTCACAGTGTTTTAGATCCACGTATCCATTCTTCCCTTAGTGGTGAAGACTTCATGAGCTTCTTCACTGATAAAGTTCTAGCTATCAGAGAAAAAAGCTAACCAGGCCATCCCAACAACTGGACCATCACCAGATGTGCTGACTGTGGGAACATATAGGCCATGCTAATACTAATCGTCGGCGGAGCCCTGTATTTGTTTAATATGGGTTGTTTCTCACTGTTGTTATCAGGTGACTAGAATGTCCCAAGTGTTCAAATTTTAAGTAAAGTGAATGCAACACACCAAGTGTTTCATATTAAGTAAAGTGAATACAACACACCACGTTTTTAATATTAAGTAAAGTGAATACAACACCCCATGCACAGTGTAACCAACGAACGATTGAGAAGACAGGAAGTGACGCAATACGTTACCCAGCTGAAAAAAGCTCAATTGTTGTCAAAGTATGAATAAAACATCTTATTAATACCCGCACTTGAAATGGCTCTCAAACCAAACAAAAACAAATAAACGTGCACAGATAAACAGGACATGTAGCGGCGGGCCAAGCGTGCGGCACATCTGGTGCTCACGGGAAACAGAAACTGGGGTCAGGGTGAAGTTTAGGGAGGCCATGGAGGGGCCTCAAGCGGAGGAGTCTAAGTATCTTGGAGGGGTCACGGGTGAGGGATGGATGGAGCCTGAGACTGACCGGCGGATCAGTAGACAGGCTACAGTGGTCTGGTCATGAAAACCCTGGGAAAGGCCCAGTACAGCTGGCCTATAACATTTGAGGATCCTCCTTGAAGAACAGGATGAAGTGAGAGGGAAGTCTGGCTCTCCCAGCTCAGATGCTGACCTGGATACTGTGGAAGAAGATGGATGGGTGGATGGATGAATTTAGATTTAAAACATAGCTGTTGGGATTCCGAAGGACTATGGCATTACCATGAGAACAATTTCAGTTTCTTTGTGTCATCCTTTTTCTTTCTTACTCAATTATTTCACATATTTTGGGAGTTATTATGTCCTCAGCCAAATCTTTCTCACCATATCAATAAAATGTTCATGTATAGAAACCAAAATGGCAGCTGGAGTCATCCATCAGGAGTAATGTTGTGTTTTTAGGAGCATGTGCTGCTCTGGGTGAGTGCAGGAAGTGGCTCCATGCTCTGGCACACACACAACAATTCTGTGCGATGGTGGCGCCTGAAGCTAAGTCAAATGTAAATCTTAAAGCAGTTTTCCAAATAACTACATTTTAAAAGCAGCAAACAAAAAGAAGAAACCATGTAATTATTAGGACAAATCATTCACATATAAAAGAGGAAAACAGATGAAATCACTAAATAAACTGTCGCTCCACAGCCGCTGATCAATAATACTCAGACTGCAATTGGTGTCAGTAGCAACTCTCTTATCCGAAGGTGTTTCCATCTCATCTTCCTCTACTCATGTCAGCAGTTCAGCCCAGAAAAATGCATTTTTCCATGGTAAAACCCCATCTAGTCAGGAGTTGAATGTGCCCACATTAGACTCCGTAAGGGCTTAAATATTTGCATCAAATTAGCCGTGGTCTAGAACTTGTCTTTATCTTTGAGTTGGTTGAGTTGATTGATTTAAAAAAAGCTACGGAATAATGGGGTACAAACATAAAACCATGCCTCACATTAGCTGTACTTCACCACGTTTAAACTTATAATCAACAAGAGAGAGATAAGTCTAAGAAGCTAAAAGTCCAGGACCCTGCACATCTGCTTTGAAAGACAAAAGAAAACAATAAAACTTTTCTTTCCACTCCATATGGCCAATTAGAAAAGAAATCCTTAGTGATTTTCACCTTAATTATTCCTCAACCTCAACGCCTGAATGAAATCATTTGACCGTAAAGACCTTATAATCAAGGAAAACGGCACCGGAATTAGCACATGCTTCGTTCCTTTCGTACAGGTGAGATAAAAATATTCTTTTATTATGATTCCATTTGATGAAATGTTGTTCAGCTCTCAGCATGTATTAGTTTGAAAAACAACAAAACTAGACAGATCAATTTTTACCGCGAAAGCCAGCTGTCTTGTTTCGTCAGCCATTTTGGAAAATTAGGGCGAAGAGTAAACCAGGTTTTGGATTTATTTCTCTCCAAATCTTCTCCAAGGTCTTGTTTCTTTTTCTCTGCGCCTGTTTTGTTTGAATGACTTGAATTCCTTGTCTGTGTCTTCGTGCACTCCCGAGTGCAAGTGTCCTTGAATGGAAGCTGAATGAAAGCTCCTTCTCATTTAAGGGATAAAAGTGAGGGAAGAGAAGGTTAACCTTGGGCTCCTCCGGTCTTTATGTAATCTAACGTCACGTGCTGCAGGTCTCTATGAAATGTTACACCTTGCGCCTCCCAATGCCTCTGACTCGGCCCACAGGATCCCGTCGTCATTAGGAGATGGATAGGCTCATTTGTTCACTATTTAAATCCTCTTATCTCTGCCTTTCATCACGAAGAGGCGCTCGACTTAGAAACAGTCTTTATTTAAAGTGTGTGTGCTCAGAGGTGTAAAGCAGTTGCTAACCCATGGCAGCATAAATAACAGCAGCGGGATCAACCCTTGTGGCAGGGGTAGAGGGCGAGAGCGGCTTAAAACGTGCACTGTTTCCCCTCCATCAACACAGTCAACTAGGAAATAAACAGAGCATTGCAGGTCATTAATGTACCATTATTCATAAATCTTAGTCATTATCTTTTATCGATTAATATGCCCTGATTGTAATGGGAACATGATGACTCTTATTGCCCCCTGGTGGCTGCAGGGACCAGAGGTCATTCAACCTGTAAACTGGCAGATTGGCAGTTGTTGGACACTGTCTGCAGCTTTGATTGATGTTTTTAAATGGATTCACACGTTCATGAAACTAAGAACCTTTGCTTTATGAAGAATAAAGCCTTTTTTTCTTGACTCCATCTCATATTCAAAGCTACAGAGCAGACAGGTCACCAGTCCAGACACACGCACCAATAAGTCCCACTCAGCGATTCCTGACAGCCTAATGTGCATTCAGAAAAGTTCCCCTATTTGTGCGGCACACCAGTTCTAATCACGACCCGTTTGGAAGTGAACTGGTCAAAATAGTTGAAAACACTGAGTAAAATAGGATGATGCTGATATGTGTTGGTTAGCTGCTCTTAACCACTGAGATGCTTCTAAAGCTACAGCCATGTTGGAGGTTAAAAGGTGCTCAAATTGTTATTTTGTAAATTAAATGTAATGCTTTGTCTTTGGGTCAATTAAATGTGTATTCACTGAATTGTCTTCCTGGTGTTTCTGATGGGATCAAGCGCTATTTTCAGCGACGTGGGTTTGAGCCCTAAATACGTAGCCTTCAAGCTCTTTGATTTTGTGATTTCCACCTTAAGATTACCTCCATCCATCACACCTTGTGGGTCTGAGTAGACGTCAGGAATCCTGTGGCGGGGTAGCGGAGGCTCCGCTTCTCCCGCTGCTGCCGGCTCCACCAGCACCAGCTGCTCCCCGACTGCAGCCTGTTTTTGGACTTTCTGCTTTTCCTCCTTCCGTCCTTCCACATCTGGTACCAGGACCAGGAAACGCCCAGTTCTTTTCAACCCAAAAATGAAGCTCTGCATCTTTCACTACTGCAGGACTGGCACGATTTGATGGTGCTTTAGAGATGATTGACTCCGGGAGTAAAGAATTTGCTTGTGATGGGGATGCGACATGAAAAGGCAAATTATTTGACCAGACTGATAAAACAAATTATCTTTAGCTACGATTACATAAGCTTGGCGGTTTTAATGAGCCCTTGAATATTTTGCAGAGCAGATAAGAGGAGATGAACGCAGCTTGACTCCGGGGGGGGTTAGGGTTAGTGTTAGGGTTGTCTTATTTTACCTGAATTCTGTAAAAGTCGGAGAGAAACAGGAAGAGCAAAGGCGTAGCGTGAAGATTACAGGTGAAAAGCTGAGGGGGAAGGCATTTAGTTTGATTTGTGACAGCTGTCTCAGTACGTTGTGCAAGATTATTTTAGCTCAGTTTTTCAACATCAAATTGTCACCCGGGGTGGAATTAGATGAATTCAATAGTAATCACTGATTCAATTTCTGTCATAATCTCCTCATAAGAATTAGAAGAAAATGTGAGGGTAAAAAGTGGGTGACACCTCCTCATGCATTTATGCAACAGATCAAATATTACGGTATTACAAGTTGACGCGTGTGCCGCAAACTCCCCGGAGTCAAAACAGAATATTTGTCTGAGTTAAAACTGGATCTGCGGAGCATCTGTTATTGTTTGATAAGCCCCGCCGTGCAGAGTCTTAGGTGGGCCCTCTGACTTCGTCTATGGGCGGAGCCAAACTGCTCCTAATAGGACTTAACTGAATGTTTAACAGACGTGGAAAACGCCCCGCTTGCACACATCTATACGACGGCGTGATGCAGATTGGATGCCTGGTTGAAACGGCGTCCTACCTGGGAACCCGGCACGACCAACAATCCTCAAAGGCTTTATCCTCAAACGTACCCCTCTGAAACCCCGTTTTAGTTGATAAGAAAATAAATGGTAAATTTGAGGGAGCCTATCAACAGCAGCCCATGATCAGATACAGAGGCGCCAGCGAGAGTTCAGAGGCAGAGGGGTTTAAACAGGAGCTGGGTGGTAAGCTATGATTGACAAGGCCTCGGCGCCCCCCTTCCCTTGCCTCCTTGGTCTCATTGATGGCTTAATGGTGTCAACAGGAGAGATAGGGTCCTGACTCCTTTATCCTGACAAAATCTTAGACCCATCACCTTCTCTGTTTGCAGTAATTGCAAGAGCAGTGTGGACTCTGCGGGTGGGGGGAAAAAAGGCAAAGTAAAAGCCAAATCAAAAGGCTCAGCTTCAATCCACTTGACCGAGCGGGTCAACGGAAATAAATGACTTTCCTTTGACCGGCCATGCATCCATCTCTTCTGTGTCACCTCTGTCAAGGACACTGAGATCTACCTCCGCTGCGCTCCCGCTCTGAGAAAATAAGAACAGATTGCTGGCTGAACAAAAAGAAAATAAACACACTGCTTCTGCTATAGATGGTTTAGTTTCTTGTCAATGGGCTCTCTACCATCAGCTCACAATAATATTACCTGACAACAACAACAGGAAATACTAAAGCGCCTCATACTGTATGTAGCTCTGCTTTATTTACATTTGAATAGTGGAAAACAGACATTTGTAGTTGAAGACTTGAAAAAAATACCATTAAAAAGTCTCCCGAATGTTGGTGCTTGCTTTCCCAACAAAAGTTGCGAGTGCACGCAGCCAGTCTGCTTTTTTTAAATGAACATAATAGCACGCATTGTAGATTTTACACCCTGCCTTAATGAATATGCAAATAAGGGCATATTTGCTGCAGCGTGCGAAATACGGGCAGGAGAAAATGCAAATACATTTATTTAGCACATGCGATGTGGTTTACCAACCCTGAGAGCAGATTTGGTGGCTGTGATTGCAGCTACGCTGTGACGCCTTTGAGGAGCACACGCATGCTGCTATTGCAGAGGCGACTGCTGTTGTGCACGAGAGAAATGAAAGTGCTGAGGCGGTATAGCCTCACCTGCAAAGAGAAGATGTAGCATTGGTCCACATGCGTGCTAACAACATGGATAAGCAGATGGCTCTCTGCTTACCACCATTTCATCTCTCATATCACTTCAGGAACGTGGACGCCCACTGCAGGCTGTTCCTCCATGAGAAGAAGTAACTAGAGGGAAGTCATTTATGACCGGTGAATTAGCTGAAGCACCTCACCGGAGCTCTAATTGTGCACGAAGGTTGACTGTCCTTGCTGAGTTTTATCTGAATCGCAGATGAAGAAACATCCATCCTCTTAAGCACTCTGCATTGTTAACTACCTTTCAGCTGGTGCCGGTGAACTCGGCAACAAATCCTTTTGGAGGTTTTCACGGTTTTCCCTTCGAGCTGGCTGCCACGGCACCTCGTTCTTTTCATTTGTTGCCCAGGTGCCAGATGGACTCTGTCATCTCAGCTAAACATCATAGCTCTTTCTCTTCCTTTTGGGAGGCAGACCAAGACCTTTCCAGCAAAACTATGTCCAACACGCACTGGACACATTTCTGTCATTTGTTGTGCTCGCTAAATTTCAGACGATGGCGTAGATTTTCATATGGACAACGCGCCATTTAAACGTTTCCTGTTGTTTGAGAACAGGCCCAGAGCAAACCAGAGTCTTTAGCATAGCGGCGATACACAGATCTGAAAATACTTGTAGTCTGATCCACGTTCTGTAGTCGAATGAGGTTTTTGTGACATTAGGGCGGAGGGTCGCGTACTCATTTGCCCGTGAGACAGCTCTATTGCTTATGCATACAATATTACGGCATTTCTGACAGTTTATGAAATAGATATCCCAAATATTGGAAAATGTGTGCACATTTGAAGCAGACTCATACAAAAGAAAGGTGAATGCTAAGGGTCCATCCAGTCAATTTCGATGTGGACTGCCTATTTTGAGGGTTTGTGTCGTTGTACATTGAAACTTTGAGGGGGCTTTAACTGCTCTGATATTTCCCCTCCCTGAATGCAAGTTTGGCCTTCATGTTTATGCTTATTGCTCTGCTTTAAGAATCCTTCATCTAAGGATACCTGAAGCGTGTTGACTGAAAAGATAAAAGAAGGTAAACAATGGAAACATGCGTTCCCCCATTTGTGCTTATAGATATTTGCATTGTCTTCGCGCTTCGGCAACATTTCCCCCCTCTAACAAACCGAGTACCACAACACTCAAAGTAGCAGATGGTGGTCATATGGTTTAGGTTCCAAAACTCATCTGCTGTCCTACTTCTGTAGATGTTGGTAGAAGAAATCGTGCCTTGTGTGCACCCTGGCATGAAATGAAGTGAGTGAAAAAAGAACAAAAATCCTATTTAAAATCCATCACCTCTATCACAAGAACAAGTAGATCAGGCACTACCAGGGATGCAGCTCAGACTAGTACACGCCATAACCTCCATGCACATTCAAGTCTTTGTATCAGGAACACAAGCACTCCCTCCATCTATCTGTAGATGGCAGAGAAGGACGGTGACAGACCTTCAAAGCACATGCATGTGAGCCTTGGCCATTACCACAGTGCTGATAACTGAGCACAGCGGATTAAATCTCTTTTTAAAAAGCCGAGAATGTATAATGATGGGACAGAGATTCCTCAATTTATGCAGCTGCTTTCTGAGAACCCTTAACTGCTCGTACTTAAAGCCGCCATCATTCAGAGTAATAGGTGAAAGCCAAAGTAGTGCAGAGGACAACAACCTGCCATCCATCACTATTTTACCAACACTTGTCTGATTACACAAGCTGTCATTGAGCTGCATTAATCTAGAGCTAAACCCATGAGGTTGGGGAATAAATCATCAAACATTAGCAAGGTCTCTTCATTTCTCAGATAATGAAGACAGTTTTATAATCATATCACACTCAGCCTAATGTAAAACCCCATGGTAAATAAACTGTCGTTTTTCATGCACTGACTATGTTGCCTCCTGATGTGGCTGAGCCGTGAGAGAGAGAGAAAAAAACGACTTCTCCCTGAGTGCGTGTCGATACATTTTGCCACAAACAGGTTAAAAGTCACTGCCGGAGCAGTAAGAAGAGCTGCTGCAGGTGTTTGTCTTTTCCTTTGTGCGTGTCAGAGTGTGGGAGGATATGTGTGTGTGTGTGCGTGGGGATGGTGGTGGTGGTGGTGGGGGGGGGGGGGGGGGGGGGGGGGGGGGTGCAGCACACATGCGTAAGTGCATGTCTGCGCTTGAAATATAGCAGCTTTGTCTGGCCCAGCACAGCAGCAATGTAATTGGCTTTCAGAGGGAAGTAAACAGGACTGTGGCCATGTGGAGGGCAGCTGAAGATTGACCTTCAGGAATGAGAATGAAAGTGGACAGGTTGCTGCTTTGGGCACTCCTCCATGCTAGCTGTGATATGACTGCTGCTGTTACTTTTACTTATATTTCTGTTCCAATGGTGTTGGTGGGGAGTCAGGGAAAGGGTACAAAAACAGACTGCATGTACTTCCGTATCTCTATTACTCACACTTTGCAGGGAGGACATCTCCCCAAGGCTGAATATGTTACTGGTATGGTCCAGGTCATCCATGTTTCTCCCTCTGATAAGGCTGGCTGGGGCCTTTCTTGTCTGTGTCACTGGAATTGTGTGTATTACACATCTGCAGAGGTGAAAGTGAGACACCTGCCGAGCTCCTCTAAAAGGTGTCAGAGGTGACAACGTTCTTTGAGGTTACTGGGGGAAATTCTATCTCCCTAAACCAGGAAAGAGACCCCGTGTGGGAAGGGGCTGCTGGACTAATTAGTCGGTGCAGACCATAATGTGGCCCTGCACACTTGCTTGCATGTGCTTTATGTGCGTCTGTGTCATAAATCTAAATTGTTGGCAGCACAAACTGAAATATTTAAACAGCTATGGAGCAGGATTTTGCTCTTTTTACCCTATAGCACGCACGCACACACACACACAGACACACACAAACAAGCACGCACACACGTATACCCCAGCCCCACTCCATCTCATCTGTTTGTATATACAATAATAATGAGTGCAAATAATGGGCTTGTGCACAGTCTGCAGTGGCATACTATGATGGATGCCAGAGAATTTAATTGGGAATAATGACTTTGTTATTGGGAGATCATTTCTTAACATGTGCATGCCCATAAACAGAAATATACCCACCTACAGAATTCTACAGTGGAACTGAGGCTGGATCAAGTGTCCTCTCTTCCCTATTTTCCACATCTACATTTGGGATTAGAGGCACATGTGGAAACCGCTGAATAAAAGAGACTTTGAAAGCTCACAGATTTGGACAGAAAAGGTCACCATTTGGATTTAAACCCATGAATTAAAGACTGAATCGATGTGCATGGTTTCATAAAATGATGCTACTTAAGATGTAGCCTGCGTACGTGTGTACATTGGTCCCCAGGGGCTCATAACTAAACCTTAGAAAGAAAGAAACAATCTTCAACCTGGTTTTTGCTTTTTAGACGAGTATTTCCTTCTTACTTTGTTTGTTCTTTTAAGAGACTGGCAACTATATCACCCTGCTCTTTTCCTGTGCTGGCTGCTCTCCTTCGATGAATACAAGGAGCAGTGAAGTGAAGGCCGCTTGATTAACTTGAGCTAAGATGGCCGGCCCTGTACACTGATGACTTTTTCCCACTCAATCTTAATTAGCAAGAGGAGATGCTTCCGCAGGTTTGATGAGGTCAAAGCCATTCATTTTCCGGCTCAGCGGGGACCTTTTTGCGCTTCTCCTTTTGTATTGACACTCGGGGATAATCATATCGGTGACCTCTCTCCCGGTCCACTACATCGCTTGCTCGCGCAAGAGTGCACCAGTCATTCTTGCCTTAACGGAAAGGGAATCAACACCCTTCAGCACCATCACTGAAACAGAAAGACAGAATCAATCCGAGCCAATAATCAGAAGGGAGACCGGCTGCCTCTTAGCTCATACACATTTGCTCTTGGTTCAGAGTAAACACTTTTGTATATCTAGATCATTTCATCTAAAAACGTGTCCACACTTGTCCCTACGATGTGGTTTCAAGTCAATTGTTTGTCAAATCCTGACTGGCAATGACTAATCATTTAATTAAGTTTCAGGTCCACAAGCTTTCAGCGCAGTGTATTCGTTAATAAATATAGATGGTCCGCTGCCAGTTCCTCTCATTAATAAAAAGTGTCACTGACACTTTCATAATGTGTGTCTACTTCCACATTTTTTAAGCTATCATGCCTGTATAGTGCTAGTTTCCTGGCTTTTCTTCAACCTTCCCGTTTATGAAAGAGCCGCTCTATTATCCGTCTCACCGCTGTTCCACATGCACGTGTAAGAGTGTATGAATAGACATGTGCCTGAATGGGAAAACATTCATTTCTCTTTTCATTGTATTTAGAATAATCAAATCCTAACCTTAATGCACATTCATATATTGCTAGCTTACGGAGCATCAGTTGTCCACTACTTCTCACACACCCTACAAATTGGTGTTCACACTTTTGAGTGCACTATAGACAGTAGGGTACAGGGCGTGAGTTCAAACACAACCATAGTCCAGCAGATTTAACTCCTCTCAAACAAAATATGACTCTTCTGGATTGCATCTAAAATGACCACAAGAGTTTTACATATACTATAAATATGATTCTTTTTAATTAAACGCCACAGAATGACACTGTGAATATTGGGAAGACAAATATGTTTTTTAGGATGGGTGGGGGGAAGGTCCCCCCTGTGGTTTCTGCCTATGCCTGAGATCCTTCCAGTGTGGTAACAACCTTATTTTATTCATACAGCAAATGTAACACAAAATGCTCTACAGGAAAAAGGTTAAACACCCGGCTACTGACACCTACACCCACTCAGTCATTAGGATGTGTACCCACAACCACTAGCATACGCTCTTCAAAACACAATATAACTAGACACCGAGAAACCAGGTGAGCTTAATTGGGGAGCTGTACACACCAGGAGGTTTCATCAGACACAGCCCCAAGAGGCGCCATCACAGGGGCCGCCCCAAGCAAGACAGACAGAGGGGCCCGCACCGCGACAAAATTGTCTTGACCCCAGTGTATAGCGGACAGGCCCGAGGACAACAGCGCCGCAGGCAGCCCGGACTCGGCTCTCGGTGTGGAGGGCTCCCCATGTGGAAAACACTGGAGCTAGAAGGCATAAACAAGGCAGGATAAAATCAACATTCAAGGCAGGAACAGTATTAGGAGAAAATAAAACCAACAATTAAAAATAATAACAATAATACAAGTAAAACGGATAAATAAAAATATCTGGTATAAAACTTCTTCCTAATGGTTCATAAAAACTGCAGGACATTTTTCATGTGTCCTCCAAAGTTGCCAAAAAACTGTTTATAATTTACACACCATAAAAAGCAAAGCAGTTAAAGGGGATTCCTCAGAAGAATGCAAAGAAAATCACTTAAAAGCAGAGTTAAAAGGGTGAGTCTTGAGCCTGCTTTTAAAAGCGTCAACAGTCTCCTGAGGCTCTCCGGCAGACCGTTCCACAGATGTGGGCCGCGGTAATAAAAAGATGCCTCACTGTGGAGTTTTGTCCTTATTTTTGGAATGACCAGAAGGCGTGAGCCAGAGGACCCCAGAGTCCTCAAATCGTGGAACTGTAAAAGCAGATCTGATAAATGAGAAGGCCCAAGACTGTTTAGTCAGTTCAAGCAAAGGAAAGAAGCTTAAAATCCATGCTGAAACAGAAGGGGAGCCGATGGAGTGATTTTCAAACCGGTGTCAGGTGCCGCTGCCTTCTGGCACTTGTCAGTTGCATTTGGGGAGAACACAAAGCAGGGCGTCGCAGTAATCTCTGCAACTGGAGCTCAAAGCATGGGTGGACGCTGGCAATGTTCCTAAGGTGACTGTAGCCCAGTCAAAAATGACACCCAAGTTGCTGAACGTAGCAATCCTTCATTAGGAAGATCAAAGCGGAATGCTGATGTGTGATGAAAACGTGACCATCGTCTGCATAGGCAGCAAAAAGAGACTTGAGCTGCTCGGTAGTGAAAACCAAAGTCCATCTTTTAGAAAGCCCAGCAGACGTACTGAAGGACATCCTTGTCTCCTAGCCCACTGTGTCAGGGATTGGTCGACTCAGCTCAGCACAACAGTCTCGGCTATATTCAGCACCACCGTGAACTAAACAAAGCAGGTACAGGAGAATACCAGTGAACACATCAAAGGCCGTCTCTTCATTCAGCAAAAGAGCATCAATATTAGCATGATATAAACCTACGATGCAAAAAATAAACCTAATGAAAAAGCAAATCCGTAATTAATTTTTCCCTATCATCCTTTTGGCAGCCTTACTGAGAACCTTACAGAAGTGTTCTCAAGCATCTCAAACACTCTTTCTGTAAGGCATTGCCAATAAAGTGCCAATATTTCTCATAATTGTTGGTTTTATAGTTGCCGTCAGCTGCTGTCAGTGAGGAAGGTTCATGGAGCCGCTCTCTCCTCTGGACCCTTTCCACATAAATCCTCCAGGTTCCAGCCTCTACTTTGCCGAGACCTGGTCCCCTTCAAAGAATTGTGTAAAACAGTCCATCTGCTTCCTTTGTTCCATCGACTTTTGCAGGATGACAGAAGGAACGTCGAGTAGTATTTGAAGAATGAGTTTGACCAGCTGGTGACTGCGAGAGAAAGCTGCTCTGTGGTCAAGATGACAAGAGAGGTTCCATTAAATCGAAATCCATTTTCATCATTTACGGTGATAATTTACTCAGAGCCTCAAAAGGAATCACGAGGGCAGATGGATTCATCAACGGTGTTGTTATTAGTAGTTTGAGTCAAAGACAGTTTATAATGTCTGAGCCGGTACAAATGTGCTTGGAATAAATCAGCGGACAGACAGATGATGCGACAGCAGAGCCACTCCCATGAAAACTGCTCGCAGAAATATAGCTTCCCTTTATGAAAGCGTTGAGCGGCAGCGTGCAGTGGTTTAACTCTTGTGCACATATTAACCATATCAGGCACACACACTCCGCAGTATACAAAAACCAAACAATCATAAAGATCCAGATAGTCCCAAAGGAACAGCTTGACATTTGTGAAAAATATGTTTTCTTTACAGAGATTTTTTTTTCCCTTTCTCCACTCAGGTGATGAGATTGGTGGTGCTCCCTTGGGGTAGTTGGAGCAAGTAGCAGGATGGCGTTGGAGAAAAAGAAGCAAAAAAAAACCCCAAAATCATTATAAAGTATTCTAAATAACCTTTAAAATGAGATAAAGAGGACGCAGTTGATGCTTGACTGGCTGTAAGCGACGAGTAGGAGATTTTGGAAGATGGAAGAGTCGCTTCACAACAAATATCTGTCTATCTTCTCTTTATTCCAATTCACTGGGGGTGCTGGGGACCATGTCAACAGGTGCACACCAAGGACAAGTCACCACTATACAGGGAGAACATCCAATGAAGGAGAACATCTGTTTATGGGGAGAACCTGCAAACTCCACATACTGTAGAAAGGCCTGGTTAGAAGCTGAATCTCTCTCTCCATTGTCAATGAAGCAGCAATATTATACACATTAATAGTTCTTTTTAAACTGAGGGTGGAGCAGGTGGACAAGGACATGACACGGACACGTGTCCACGTCTATGGTGGGTTAAGCCAACAGCTGTCTGCTGGCAACGTCCTCTTCACATATGTAGCTTTTGCTGCTCTGTGGGTTCGTGTTAGCCTCCAGAATTATGCAGAATTATGTGATGTTAGGATCAACACTAGCATTGAGTACAGCTGTGAACGCTACACGTTCAATTCACATTGAAGTGTGTTTGTAGCATTTATTGAATTTTAGTTTTTGATAAAACAAAACTAATAAAAACATGATCGACAGCCCTCATGTGGCTCTGACAACAAAAATGTATCTGCATCTGAGGGATTATCAGATTTGTTTTTGTAGGGACGTATGAGGAACCAAAGAACGTAGAGAATATTAAAACCTGTGGGTGTCAGGGGATTTCTCACATCACTGTAGGCTTCTGTTCCCCTCCCGGAGAAAGCTGTGAAATGTCAGAGAGGCAGAGGAAGTCTGTGTTGAAGCAGACCGTCTTTTGTCATAAACATAATAGAAACTGGAAGAAGATGAGCCAAGTGGAAGCAATGCTGATGTCATGAGCAGGTGTTGTCTGAAAGGAGAAATGCTACTTTTAATATGTGCTACTCCAGAGATCAAGCACTACTTTATATCTTCATAGAACAAATTAAAGACTTATTGGCAGATTTAGATGTTACTGACATATAAAGTAGCCTGTAGTTATGTGAGACACTCGCTTGGATTCTTAAACTCGCTCCTTCAGAAGCTAAATAAAGACCTCTCCTTAAATCATCTGCTTCTTCACTATTGCCTACTGCAATTACTATAAATTCTGCATTTTCCCTATCCATTCACAGAGAATTGATTCATTCTTATAACAGCTAAATGTAGAAATTCAATTTGATGCTTTTTTTTTTAAACCAGTAAATTGCATATAATTAGAGAAGTTTACATGCTGGAAAAGACATTTTATGCAGTCAGTGTTTTTTCAAACTAAGTATGTTCAATATCAAAATGAAAAAATGCAGAAATTGTTCCCACAAGTATAAATTAACAAAATGATTACGACCATTTCTGTTAATGCTGAAGGTCTATCTGAAAACCTAGAAACAATTTTGATTGTAAAAGTGCTACATAAATAAGAATTGATTGATTGATTGATTGATTGATGATTGATTGATTGATTGATTGATTGATTGATTGATTGATTGATAAAAAGTCTATCATGGACGTTCAAGTCTGGGAGATCCAGCAGTACATTTAATTGTTGGTGGGCGATTGAGTCAAAATTGGACCAACAAGATTTAGAACCCCCCCGCTTTTTTACCCCCACTAAGTATAATTTTTTATAATCTGGATTTCCAGCTTTCAAACAAAACACAATGGTTGAAGTCATCCATCATCCATCCATCCATCCATCCATCCATCCATCCATCCATCCATCCATCCATCCATCCATCCATCCATCCATCATCCAGACTTCCCTCTCCCTGGACATGTCCTGTATCCTGTCCAGGAGGATCCTAAGGTGTTCCCAGGCCAACCAAGTGTCCTACATGTCCAACATGTCCTAGGTCTTCCCCAGGCTCTCCTCTTAGTGAGACGAGACTTTCCGGTCCAGAACCATGGCCTTGGACCTGGAGGTGCTGATTCTCATCCCAGCTGCAGACCACCCCAGTACAACATCATAAAGGAGAGATTAGTGGCTCCAAAGTGGACCCCAATTGGACCCCTCCATAAAAATAAGGGACAGATATGGGATGGTGATAAAGGGCAGCTCCGCCGGAGGAACAGGTCTGGCTTACTTTTGACAACGTGAAACCAGCTCCTGCTCCGGTCGTACAGGGAACGTACAGCCCTTAGCGGTCTTCAACAAACAGCTTTAAATGCAGACGTCCACCCCAATGGAGAGAGCAGACGGCATCCATAAATTATAAACTCTGTCTTCCACATCTTGTATTTTTTGAATTAATTTAAAGTATCTTCAAAAAGGCATCTCAATCACTTTTCAAGCTGCTCCTAAAGATCTACTGGGCATCAGTGGGTGCCAATTCAAACCAAGTTTTCTTTTTGTTACAATTGTTATCCAGAGGAATCTATCATAAGATGTAGAGTTTAGCAAATGCAAGAACAGTGAAAAAAGTTTAGTTAAACTTTTAAGAGGGCACACGAGGGGAACCCTCCCCTGTTTACCCCACTGTCCTGTTTTTTTTCTTCCTGAGGGGAAAACCCCATCAGTTAACTCAATTATTAAACGTGGAAAGCAACCAAAAGGGATCAGTTGATTTAGAGCTCAGCTGTATCTTGCCAAAGCTCCCATGCATATGGAAACACACGCATGCGTATGACACGCCATGTTGGCGACTTACGCTGCGTGGCTTGTTTAGATAGGTCTCCTATTGCAAAGGAAAATATTCCACGATTACACGGGATCTGAAGAGAGCCTTACAAACTAATCCAGTGAGTGTTCATGAATGACATGGAATGAACAATGTGATTTGCTTCTCTCTGTTTATTACAAGAGTGTGTAATACAGCATCAGTCGGCGCCTGTGCACAGATGATATGTCATTTTTGTCTCCGTCCAAATGCTTTAATTTACGGAGCTTTGTGGCTTTTTCCTTTCTTCTCTCTCTCTTTTTTTCTTGGGGAAGCAGCTTGGAGCGGATGCTGATAAAAACCTGGGGCGGAGAATGACACCTTGAGAGTGACAGATGAAAAGGAATCAAATTCTCCCTGGAACCAACTGTACGCCACTGATACAGACCCCCGCCACCCTTCCCAGTTCTCCCCTCACAAGCAGACTCCTGCATTAACATATTCAAATGAGAGGTCAGGCTTCGGTTGGACACCATATTTGTCGTGCCGAACAAACTAGAAAGACCAAATTGAATGGCAAAATGAGACGGAGGACAGAAAATTTTGTGAGTTATTGGAATAAAGTAGTTTTAATCACATCAGTGACAATAAAGAATTCAAGAAAAAAATGCAGTTGGTGTTGAGGGTTTGGAAAATATGTGCAAAAAAGACAACCTTCATCTAATTAGAGGGCTAAGCGAAGAGAGGAGGGATCTCTGAAGAAAGTCTTTCTAGAGCTCCTCAACTGCTTCCACCACAGGCAAAAGTCAGAAGCCAAAACGGATTCACAATGACATTCTGATGTTTACCCCTGGCTGTGAAGGACAGATGAGTGAACCTTCATCCCTTAATGAGGTGCGAAGAGGAGACGCTGTCGCAGGTTCTCCTGTTTTGAAGGTAGCTGATATACGAGCTCGGTGTCAAAGGTGAAGGGAAGAGTGGAATGACCTGTGCGTCACAGATTCTGCCAAGCAGCCGCTTCCAGCAGACGCTTCTTCTCCCACTCTTGTTATTCCTCAATGCGAGGGCCCACGCTGTGCAGCAGATTGAAGATACGGCGTTTGGAAATCAACTGCTTGGCTAGGTAATTTGGCTAATGGACTAATCTCAGCTAAACTTTTGTAAACGAGGGTTTTATGAGGTGACTCAGAGAAAGGAACATTTCGCCAATGTCATGGATGATAAACATGCAATTGAGCAATCATGTCAAGATGAAAGCTGTAGCGCTGCTGTAGGGGAATGGAACACCTCGTGCTTGTATCCCCCCGTGGTAATAATGACTTTATTATCTTGAAATGCAATTTGAGGTTTAGACCCTCTAAATCACAAAACCAAGTGGAGTGTTTGTTTTTCCTCCCTTTGTCTCTATTGTTCAGCTCAGCATGCAAAATTGTCAAAACTGGGATGGAGAGCTTCTTTTAATGCCTAAAAAGTCGCTCTAGAACGTGCCCAGTTCATTTCTGCAAACAGATTGTTCAAGAGATCTGTAGTTTTAACATTTTCCTTGGGAAATATTCATCTGCTGTCTCTTGCCCAGTAGCTACAACACCGTCAATAATCACCCAGCAACTAAAATATCACACGGCCAAGCTTGTTTTATCAGTGTACTTTTTTGTGCCTCAGGAAGGCTGAAAACAATGTCAGAGCCTTTCAATTGAGTCACAGTTGGAGAAAATAAATCTTAAGGTCTGTGACAATTTAAGTCAAAAATAAAAATGTCATCAAGTACTTTACCCAGTGCTCTCCTAATCATTTAAAAGCTTTTGCTCAGGGTTTACCTTCTATTCCTCCCGCCTGTTCTTCTATTTACTTCATTTTCATTTTCACATGTCTCTGTAAAGTAATGTTAATGGATTCCATCTACTTATTGGGGCCATAAGAGGTGGGGAAGTGGGGTGGGGGGGGTGGGCTCTAGCTGATTTCAATTTAAAATGGAAGCTTCTGTGCAAAGATTTGGGTGTTGTATTTTTAGCATCATGACTCCACGTTAAAACCTTCACAGGGAGGAAAAATCATTAGCTAGCTGCAAATTTCACATTCTCACTTTTTTATTTTGTGTCATCCAGTAGCTCAGAAAGCAATTTCTGCCTATCGCGCAGACTTTGAAGCTATCACGGCCGAGGACTGAAGTGACAGACACACAATATGTTGGTAAATTAGGACTAACCAGCAGCGTGATGGAGGGCAGTTCTATAGGGGTCTGACACAACATCTCCACTAACACTATGATGAAGAAGTCTAAAGCGGCCAGAAGCATTGTGGCAACAAAGTTCTCTCTCTCTCTGACACACACCACACACACAGACACACACGCCTTGTTTGCCTGCTGACTGTGGATATTGCTGATCCATGTCTGGTCCTCCAGCGATGGGTCAGTGATTGGCAGGTAAGTGGCTGCTCTGTTGACAACATGGCTGTGGGATCCAAACCCACATTGCCCTTGATCTGAAGCTACCGGAGCTGCATACATTTAGATTAACATCAAGGGTACCCAAAGGACTCGACTCTTGGTTTGCTTCGCAATCAAAATAATAAAAGTGTATATGACACAAACCCACTCTAGCTTAAGCATATTGTTTCAAAACGTGTTGTTTTCGCTACATAGCGATACGAGACTCGCTGAGCAGAAATCCTGCTCGCTCACCAGTGATTACTAACATTAAAATACAACAACCTGGTGAGTTCAACCAGCTTTAATGGTTTGGACTGGTTCATCTGTTTTCTTCATATTTAAATCTCACTGAAAGACAAAAATAAATGTGGACAGGATGATGGCAAGGAGAGGAAGAGGAATCTGCAGACTGGCATGCTGAAGAAAAGTGCCTGAGGTCTGACTGTGTGTGTGTGTGTGTGTGTGTGTGTGTGTGTGTGTGTGTGTGTGTGTGTGTGTGTGTGTGAAGAGGAGTATGCCCTCCCCCAGATACTCATTGCATGTTGTGAACGTTCTTTTTACCTGCAGGTCATAATCTCATGGCAACTGAAAGGTACCTTTATGCCACTCGGTGCCCTACTATTTGGCTACCTCTAGCAAGATGCTATATATGTGTTCTGCTCATAAAACTCTCTCTCTCTCGCATACCCCCCCCACACACACACACCTCCTGCTCAGACTGTCCATTACCCCCTCAGTGTGTCGTGTACCAGTGCAGGACTTCACCTGCAGTGAAGGTTGTGTTTCTTTCTTTTTGGACCCCAACTGTCTGCTTTTTCATCATTTGTTTGCATCATTGAACACTATTTTTTTCCCAACACACGCTGATTCTCTTGCCGCCAGGGAACTTCGCAGCGCTCTTATCCACCGTGTCTGGAACCATCTACGGAAGAGTTTCCTCCTCTGAAATTTCAGGGCGAAATTACATGCTGCCATTGTTGCACACAGAGTGAAGTTCGGAGTTTCTTGTTCGGAGTTTGCTTCCAGATTGATTTTAGTGAACACTACACACAATAAACTCAGTAACAAAGATGTTTTACAGCATTTGTGCAGTCAAGTAGCATTTGAGGTGCATGCACCACTCATAGAAGTCACCTGCATTCCTTTTGCTTTTTCATCTCTGAATGGTGCCTACTTAACTTACTGACTTCTCCATTTGAAGAAATCACATTTTATACACAACTAACAGTGTGGTTACATCAAAAGCTTACTTATTTCTTACTTTCACAAAGGTATTAAATTGGCTTCTGTAGACTTTTAATGTCGGAGACTACTCAGAGGAATAAATGTCACCTTAGCTGTTTTCAGGGTTGTATATTTGGGTAGTTATAGCAGTTTTTTGTAGCTACTCTAAATTATAGCAAATTAATCTCTTAAAAAGAGTTGGTGTTGCAGCTCCTTTCCTCTACGTGTGTGTTAAAATCTCTTTTAAAGTGTGTGTGTGTGGGTCAAGAGGTTTGGTGCTGAGGACTACTCCAGCGTCGCCTCCTCTGCACACAACTTGCGTGTTGCGCGTGACGCTGGCGTGTGATGGCAATCGGCAACCGTCCTGTTTTGTAACAGTAGTTGTCACCTGTGAGTTGTGATGAAAGGTCTGTGCTCTGCCGTAGGTGTATGTTACCTGACCAGCGCGCTCCTAAAAGCCTCTCATTTACATTTAGAGTGAATGCCGTACTGTCAGCAATGATCCGTTCCTCGCAGACAAATCCCCCACCGCCTCTCTGCCTTCCGCCTTTCAGTACACAGACTAAAACAATCACGGCGAGGCATCAGACACACTAATTTGGCATCACGGTCCTTACCGGCACAAGTGTGAGTCTGCAAGATGGAATGAAAAGACAAAATGTCAGCAAGTTGAAACTGGGAGGTTTTTTTTTTAATTCATTAAAAAAAACAGTACAAGTGTTCTCAATATCCTTTGTTTGAACTTTGTTGTAGAGATGCTTTTAATAAGACTCATGTCAAAGTCTATATGGGAATTTTGCTGCAGACACATTATTAACGACGCTTCTAAAACGATTATCAACCCGTTTACTGATAGAAATGCTCAGAGCACATTTATTCAAGCAGCACCTGGACATCAGGTAAACATCCAATAAGCAACAGCTCATCCTTTACCTTTGTGGCTTCCATAATTAAAGACTTCACACTTCTCAGTATCTTTGTATTGAGGGCGCGTGCTTAATCCTCGTTCTTAGAAACTAAAAAGAAAAAGAGGAGAAAGTTACATTCAAGCTGAAATAGAACTTCAGATTATGATGAGGAAACAAACCAAAAAACAAAAGAGAACGTTTCTATGGCTGAGTTTTGGTATTTGTGGCTTTAAAATGAGGGTTGTGATGCTGTGTTGTGCAGCTTCTCTGATCCTCTCATGATTATCAGGGATTTCTAAGCCTCTTGTGATCCTGCTGTATCTCATTTTTAATCGTGCCTAAAGTCCACTTTATAAGAGCTGCAATGTTAATGACTTTACATCTTAGCTAACGCTACCGTACCAACCAACAAAACATCAAATTAAAATGAGTCGAACCGCACGAGACGTGTCTTGACTTTTAAAAAGGGGCAGGGCAGCACAGAGCTGCTCAGATTTGCCCCGAGGTGAGTTTCATAACTTCCTCACCACACTTCATAAGTGGCTAAATATTGCTCCAGTACTTCAGTGGCTTCGGAAAGCTGCTGCAATTTGTCTCCCACGCCAGCTGTGACCAGCAGCTGAGTGTCACCAGAGGACCAAATTACATAATGTTTTGGTTGTGGTTTACTTCTTAATATAACTGTTATTAGTTCTGTTCTAACGCAGCAGAGGGCCAAAGGCGCTCTGTCACCACAGGAGCGCTAACGCACATAAAGTGATAATATGTGTGTTTATTATCAAAGGCATTTGTTTTCTGAAAGGTTATTAATCAAATATCAAGCGCGACTAGAAAATGAAATCTGACCGGCACGAATGAATTTACATCCGTCATTTCCTTTGGTCTCGGGAGAGCAAGTCAAGCAGAAGCACCTTACCAATGCAGAGAAGGCTGCTTAATTGGTTTTATTTCCATATTCTCCATATCAAATTAAGAATACTAATGTGAGTCCTGACAGAAGTCAGAAGACAGCTGCTATAGTTGTGCTTTTAATGTTTGCATGTCAACTCACATCTTTTGATTCTTATATCAAAATGCTCATATCTTAAAAGCACAACTAACGGCTCACTATAGGCAACCAACCAACCAACCAACCAACCAACCAACTGACCGATCAATCAACCAACCAACCGACCGACAGACCAACCAACCAACCAACCAACCGACCGACCGACCGACCGACCGACCGACCGACCGACCAACCCACCACCAACCAACCAACCGACCAACCAACCACCAACCGACCAACCAACCGACCAACAACCAACCAACCGACAACCAACCAACCAACCAACCAACCAACCAACCCACCAACCAACCGACCCACCGACCGATCAACCAACCAACCAACCAACCCACCGACCAACCCACCGACCGACCAACCCACCAACCAACCAACCCACCGACCGACCAACCCACCGACCAACCCACCGACCGACCAACCCACCAACCAACCGACCGACCGACCAACCAACCGACCCACCAACCAACCCACCAACCAACCAACCAACCGACCGACCGATCAACCGACCGACCGATCAACCGACCGACCGATCAACCAACCAACCCACCGACCACCCACCGACCGACCACCAACCAACCGACCACCAACCAACCAACCGACCCACCGACCGATCAACCAACCAACCCACCAACCAACCAACCGACCGACGATCAACCAACCACCCACCACCAACCAACTATGCTAACACAACAACATTGTTCTATTAGAGAAATACGCTATTAATCTCCCACGATGTATAACCCTACAAATTATTTTTGTAAAATAATAAGTACCTACATTTTTTGGAGGGGGAGGGGCATCTCAAAAATAAGAAAAAAAATATGAAGAAGCTACAGCTGTAATGTTTTACCTTAAAAGTGCAGGTCTCCATCTTTAGCCCATCTCAGTCTTTTAAATCAAAAACCCAGCAAAAGATGTGGTTATCATCCATCCATCCATCATCCATCCATCCATCCATCCATCCATCCATCCATCCATCCATCCATCCATCCATCATCCATCCACCCATCCACCCATCCATCCATCCATCCATCCATCCATCCATCCATCCATCCATCATCCATCCATCCATCCATCCATCCATCATCCATCCATCCATCCATCCATCCATCCATCCATCCATCATCCATCCATCCATCCATCATCCATCCACCCATCCATCCATCCATCCATCCATCATCCATCCACCCATCCATCCATCCATCCATCCATCCATCCATCATCCATCCATCCATCCATCCATCCATCCATCCATCCATCCATCCATCCATCCTTTACCACATCTCTCTGGCTACTATTCACTTACTGGTCATGGGGGTGGCAGCGGGGGGGGGGGGGGGGGAGGGGGGGGGTGACTTTGATAGGTTTAGTGCTGAAGTTTATCCCAGATGTTAGAGCACACTCCTGGACAGGCAGAGACAAACAACCACATTCAGGCCTGAGCATAATTTAAACTACACATGTCATGTATTTGGACTGCCAGAGTATCCAGGCAGAAGCCACATAGAAACGGGAAGAACAGAAAAGTCCCTGGCCCCCAGTGGATTAGAGAGGAAGGATCCAGGAAATTCAGGAATTAGCCAAACTGGACCAGAAACATCCTCCAATGTGTTAACTTTTACTACCCCGTCAGTCCACTCTAAGTGAATTAATTCAACTAAAAACACATCAGGTCAATCTGCTTCATTATAATTTATTTTTCTGTTCACTGTGAGTAAATGTTGCCTTTGTAGCAGCAGATAAAAGAGCAGCATGCATGATTCAGATACTCTGGATGTGTACATCCTATTGATGTGTGAGGGATCTTCTTTGAATCATTATGACAGTAAAATGGTACTTTTTCACTTGAAATGACAAATGTCGAAAAAATAAAGGTATAATAGAAAAATCATGCAAGTGCTGTATAAACTGTATAGAAGTTGGACAGAAAGCATGAAAACATTTAAGGTTACATCCAAATTAACACATTTCCTTAATTCTGAGGTGAAAACATATATTATATATGAGTTATTATATTATAATTGACCAAGTCTCATGTGTGATAAGGTGAAAATTGCTCTTTCAAAAGCACATCCAGATTTTAAAAGAGGCTTCATGATTACGCTCACATTCCACCCACTTCTTTTCAGCTTACTCCTCAAATGGGCGTGAAATGGTGAGCGTTGACATTAGTGCCCTGTTGTATATGTATATATCAGTTATACCCTAGTTGGTTGCTGCTAATGCTCTTTCAGTAATCAGCCATTATGGTCCTGCAACAAAGAGGTTTAATTGTGGACTCCTTGAGTTGCTCCATGTATATTTACCACGATGGAATTATGAGGAAATGCTGCCGCTGCCGCAACTGTTCAAGCCTGAGCCACACAAGGTTCAACATGGCTCCATTTGAAACGGCGCTCACTCATTCGGCTTGTGAGGTCGTGCTCAGCGACACACAGTATCTCACCTTGTCTTGTCTTCCGGCTTCATCTCCTGGCTTCCATCCGTCTCTCCGTCACATCCATCACCTGTGGTGTCTTGTTTTATCGTCACCTGTGTCGCCCTTGCCTCTGTTCTCTCTCTATTTAAACTGCGCTCTTCATCTTTTCTGCATGCTCACGCTTTGCATTAAACACATGATGCTGCAACATCATCCATGTCTGGTCTTTATGTTTCATTCCTTTTCAGGTTTTCCTACATTTGTCATCCAATAATTCCACTACGAATAATGTTGCACTTCCTTGGTCGGCCCTTTTCACACAATTGTAAAAACATTCTCTTTGTTTTTATTGCAGTAATAAAGTAACTGCTAAAATATCTGCCTCCAGTCTTCAGCCGACTGTTCAGTTGAATCAGTTGAATTCCAGCAGAATAATTGAACTCTTAACGGAGTCTTTTACACATGTGTTTTTCTCTGACCTGCTAGCTTTGCGAGGGATTGCAGCTCTTTGGGAAGACCCTGACACGCTGTCTTTGATTCTGGCACTTCCTGACATGAACAAATGCGTATGCAACGATGTTCATCAAGCCGAGAGGGGCTGGATGTGACGTAAGCTTGGACAACTGAGCAGAGGACTAGCAGACACGGGCTATTGTTAAACCTCTTTTTCTGGCTTGTACTGTCAAAAGCTGGAGGAAAGTGCTACCAAACAACCCCCGACCCCACCCCAGCCTATAAAAACAAACATGCCATACGCCTGTCTGAGAGCGAGCTGTGCAGCTTTTTGAGCTCAGCGTGACGGCATTTGATATTCATAGAAGGGGAGAGAAGGAGAGAGTGAAACAACAGCGGGGGCGCTGCCTTACGCGTGATATTACATTGTAATTATGATTTGGATGCGGGATCTGAGGGAGCGTTGAGGGCGCGAAACAAACGGGCAAGAAATGTATGCACACACACGGACCACACACACATGCACACGTGCCCACGCACCCTCACACATGAGGTGCAGTCATGGCTCCTTTGTGCACCCTCAAGCGACCAGTGGCTGCACCATCGGAGGGGTAATATGGGATCAGGTGCGGTGCAGCGCGTCCCACATTCCAGGCTGCCGCCATCGACAGGCTGCACTGATTAGGTTGTTTACCATCAATATCTGCAGATGTCAATGTGGGCACCTTTGAGAAAATGGATTTTTTTTTCTCAAGCAGTGTGAAAGAATTCCGCCCCACATATGAAGAGGGACATCAGAGGTATGTGGACAACCGGGCGTGAAAGAACCGAAGATTCTGAGCTGCCCGGTGTTCCCGCAGGCCTTATTTTTGTGAAACATCTCTCACAATTTTCTGGTTTGTGCAAGAAAACACACATATACATGTAAGAGACAGAAAGACATTCTACCATTTCTTTGGGCCTTTATTAGCAAACAACTTGAAGGGAGCGGAAGAAAGAGCTGTCAGGCTCCTATGCCTGCTTGTCTACCATGCCTCTTTTATCAAAGATAAGTAGTATTGATTTACTTTGAGGCTGTAAAAAGTATTTGTCTTAAGAGCTGACATTTAATAATCTCCGCCTAATCCATGTTTTGCTGGGAGCCTCTAGAGAGTCGTCCCTTGTTCTCTTCCACGTACAGTATATCTACTAGCATTATAACCTGCCCCAAGCTATGTACGCTGTGGTGCCAGTTGCAATGGATACATCAACTTAAACAGGGAACATCAAAGGATTCAGCTTCTGAGTGTGTGTGCGTGTGTGTAAAGGTACACCAAACAGCAATAGCCTTTGTTAATATACTGCTGAAACAAATTAAATGACATTGTGTACCCATACAAATATGCTGAGCTCAGCACAGTGAAGCGACACGTTCACTTACATAGCGTAAATATTTCTGTGTGACTTGGAGCCGACGTGCAGGCAGAAGCTGATGTTTCCACTTTAAAACCTCACACGTTATGAGGCGTTTGCCCTGATTTGATATGTGAGAAGCAACAGCTGGACAGTCTGGAAAGAGCGGCTGAATAAAGCGCAGCATCCTGGAGAGGTGAAGTGCCAGATATTTCCCTCTGGAGATGGTTGGAGATCGAAAGGAGAATTTACAGACGGGTCAATAATGAAGTAAAATTCATCAAGTGGTCCCTCTGCCTGCTTATGTTGAATGAATTCCAATGTTGGTTTGGACTTTTTCCACCACTGTTGGGCTGATTTTTTTGTTTTTGACTTAAATGTTAAATTGGCTAGTTGCTTCATTACTAAATTACAGGAGTAAATATTTTATAATCACACTTTTTATGTTCATTACTTTGACAGGAATTGCAAAGGACTTCATTTGGATGTTGCATAGTGATCAGATTACAAACTTGGAGGGCTACTGCAGTTCTTAGCATTCTGGCTAACAGCCGCTGTTTTAATGACTTATAAAGGATGCTAACATAAACATTGACAGCTGAGGTCTGCCTGCGATCCAGGATCACATGCCAGAACCTGGTTCAGGGTCACTTCTGCTCTCACGGAACAGATTGTGTGTTCATGGAAAACACACTCTTGGACTTAATTAGAAATTCAGCCCTCTTTTTAATCTTTCTTGACTTACAGTTAGTAGCATAAACACCCCGGAGAGGAGAGGCTAACGGAAGGGTGTTGAGTGGGCTCACAGCTGCCGGTCAGAAGAAGATGGAATCACCAGGTTTGGAGAACAGTTTCTTGCCAGGGTCGACAAATTGAGGTGTTCTGAAACACAGCTCGCCAAATGACATGTGACTTGTGTCACAACGCGGTTCCACTTGAACTGCGCGGGTCAGTGTTGTAGGAAGGATGAAACGGTGTCTTTAGCTGCTGCTCCATGAGGTCTGGTCGTCTTCCAACGCTGACAGAGGAGACCGACTCAATTTAACTGTTGCACAGAAGGGGGGCCTCACCCCCGCTCCGGCGCCATGCCTTAGCCTCAAAGGCAAGGGAAACTGGAGATAATTACCAGGTGAAATTTCCTGGCGGCCGAGCCTCCACCGCACGACATGTGGGTGTCACTGAACCCATATTTGCCTGAGGATCGGAGGACATGGAACATGTTGTGTCGAGGGTGCTTTCCCTTGGGCAGAGGAGCAATTCTAAAAAGCAATAGTTTCTGATTGAAGCCATTTTGTTTTAACACATAAGAACCCAGCCCGTTTACACGTTGAAGAGGACTTGAAATAAATGGTGGAGCTTTTATAAAGGCGCAGCACCCAAGTGACAGGTGCACTTGCACCTGCTTTGAAATTTGAAATAAAAGAGCCGAGAGACAATAAAACAAAAGTGCCTTCGCTGTCCTCACAGTTGTATTTGCAAGCATTTATGAAGAGCATGATGAAGATGTTCGGGACCCCGCGATTCTCCAATTTGAACACAGAACTGAATAAATGAATAGTTGAAATGTTTTAGCTGTAGACAAATAGGCCTTCAAAGTCAATCATATGTAATAAATGGAATAATTTCCACGAGGGGCGATATGAACTCGTGAGACCGCTGGTTTCTCTTCTTGATGCTCACAATGAACTGGCTAAAAGGGTCCCCCCCCCCCCCCCCCCAACTGTGCACCAGAGTGACTGGAAATGGAGAGACTGGATTTCATTGAGTGCATTTAAGTCCAAGCAGAGGCTACTAGAGGCTGAGTGAGACTCCACAACACGTGCTCGTTCTTCATGATGTTTTGGTTTTTATCCTTTGTCCTTGCTTCAGTCTTGAGGTGTAACTGCATGACTGCTGCCTATCTGAGCCAGGCCTCCCTTCAAGAAGAGGTTTTTAGTCTCAGAGGGATTTCCCTGGTTAAATAAAGGTTAAAATAAAAAATGTAGGCGGCAGAGACACGCAGCTCATATGGTGCCACTGTTAAATGCTGAATTTAGCGAGAGCAGCCGGCAGTTCCTCCATTCCTTTTAAATTCTTGTGGCGAGTGTTCTCGTGGTTTGTGGTGCTCATACATGCCTTCACGACAAGCTCAGTCTCAACATGCTTTAAAGGCGAACAGGATGAATTGTGAGCTGGGTTTTTTGGTTAAATTCAGACAGACCCCTTCAGTGCTGAATCAGCAGCTGCCACCATCAAGTACTTCACGATATATAAGACATTTGTATTCATAAACTTCCCTAAAGTTGTGTGATTATGAGCTAGCGCCACAAAAGGGAATATACTGATTAAAATTCCACATTTGTTGGAAAGGACAGGTGGCCCAGCAGGAGGTCAACAAGTGGATCGGTGCGGCGTCAGCAGTAATGTGGACTCTGCACTGGTCCGTAGTGGTGGAGCGAGAGCTGAGCCAAAAGGCGAAGCTCTCGATTTACCGGTCGATCTTCGTTCCTACCCTCACCTATGGTCATGAGCTTTGGTTCATGACCGAAAGAACAAGATCACGGGTACAAGCGGCCGAAATGAGCTTCCTCCGTAGGGTGGCTGGGCTCTCCCTTAGAGAGGGGGAGAAGCTCTGCCATCCTGGAGGAGCTCGGAGTAGAGCCGCTGCTCCTCCGCCTTGAGAGGAGCCAGATGAGGGGGGCTTGGGCACCTAGTTAGGATGCCCCCTGGACGCCTCCCTGGTGAGGTGTTCAGGGCATGTCCCTCCGGCAGGAGACCCCCGGGAAGACCCAGGACACGTTGGAGAGACTATGTCTCTCGACTGGTCTGGGAACACCTGGGGATCCCTCTGGATGAGCTAGAAGAAGAAGTAGCTGGGGAGAGGGAAGTCTGGGCTTCTCTTCTTAGGCTGCTGCCCCCACGACCCGACCCCGGATAAGTGGTAGAGGATGGATGGATGGATGGATGGATGGATGATGGATGGATGGATGGATGGATGGATGCATGCATGCATGGATGGATGGATGGATGGATGGATGGATGGACAGGTGGCCCACTGGGCTTTAGAGCTTTCTGGAAGTTGTTTCACTAAAGTTCTTCATCATCGAGTTCCGTCCAGTTGATGACACTAATTTGAATTTAATTTCAATCAACTTATTTTACTATTCGCCACATTACGGACACAAACAGCTTTATTAACCCCCAATGATAGTTTTGTATAATGTGGTCGAAGTAAATGATAGTAAAAGACTTCTCATTAAAAAAAATAAAAAAATAAATAGAAAAGTTTCTAGACTGGACATTAGAAAAGAAGTTCAGATTCTTATAGACTGGGCAAACCCAGAGGGACAGTTTTCAAAAAAGACATTAAAAACCACAAATGTGCATACAGGATAATAATTTAAACATTTAAAAATAAGGTCAATGGTAGAAGTGATCGTTGTGAATGTGTATAGTGGTGCACTGATTAGAGGAGTCATGTTGTTGCTTCTCAGTGAGTATTTCCTTACCTTTACATGTGTTCAAGCAAAGTTAAGTCCGAGTGTGTGTTTGTGTGAGGCCCGTGGGCGACGGCAGGTGAGCGGGGGCGGAAAATATCTTTAGCTCCAAAAGGGGGATGTTGCTAGCAAAAAGTTTGGGCTGCTACTTCATTTTTCCATTAGCGCTCTAATGAATGGAGCGTAAAAAAAAAAAAAAACAGTCCAATCGTCTGGTTGCTTTTCTGGCCTCATTTAGTTTACGCTCCCTTTCCCTCTAATTTCCTCCAAAGAGGAGGAGAGAAGTGTGGCAGAATGTGAGAGAGAGGCCGGAACACGATTAATGATCAGAGCAACAAACTTAGCGGCTGCTCATGCGAGGCCGCCCTTCGAAAGCTGAAGAATCCCGAGTAACCGCCTTTAATTCCTCAACAAGACAGAAGAGTCCAGGCTGCCGAGCGGACAAGGTGAGGCGCCGTGGACACCTGGGTTGCATGGCCAGGTCTCAGAGGCACTTTAATGATTTTATTAAGGTGATGAGTCCAAGTCCAAGTTCTACGTTATCTGTCTTAAGAAGCTGTCTCCACCATCTTGGTCTGTCCTTGAGGCCGGATCTCTCTGAGTAGTGCACCAACAAAGAAGATTGATTAAAATAGAAGCTTTCTAATTAATATTTTGGCTGCAAGAATAGTCACTAAAAACCACTGGCTCTTTGTCAACCGAATATTTCAAAGTGTAGCTTTTTTTCCCCCCTTCCTGAATTACAACAGCTATCGTGAGAGTCCTGGTGGTGCTTCTGGAACCTGGGACAATATTTTTGCCCTGTAAAATCACCTGGGAATTTCAGACAGTGCTAGACTGAACAGGGATGAGAGAAAATGAGCATTAATTTAGAAGAATTCCACGTAAACCATAACTTGATCAGGTTAGCTTAACGGCAGTGATCAGTTATGAGTGAAGAGTCAACGATTAGAGCTTCTCTCCTTCTGTTCTTTTCCTCTAATGACACAACTGTACATCATCTGAGAGACGCGTTGTGGCGGCGGTTGTCTGAAGGGCATTACACACGTGTTTTGGGGCAGTTCCAGAAGACTGTGGCTAAATATGGTGTTAGAACGGAGGTGGCTCTTCTCGCGCCGCCGATGACATCATCGTGCAACCAAATGAAAGTCTGCCAGGGTTGGTTTTTACATTTTCAACGATAAATCTCAGAATCATGGGTGAGTTGAGTCACTTACTGAAATTTATTCATTTATTATTCATTTTGGCATTTTGTTAGCTTTTGGATTTGGGCAATCTTTTAAAGTCTGCACGGTGGCACAAATTAGAACCTCTTGAGAATGACTGAGGAGTCTAAATGAAGTGATTTCATAATGTTCCATTCTATTCTTTCTTTGTACAATATTTAACATTGGATTTCTCTAACCTTTAAGGAGTCTTTTATTCTTCAGTTGCTTAAACCCCACTAAATCCATAAATCTGTCAAGAATCAGCAGATCTATGCAAACACAGGCCATAAGGTCAATCTTACCAAATCCCTTTAACCTTAACTTGTTCTTATCGTACATGCAGCTGCCTTCAATGTTATTCACAGTCATGGCGAAGCAGCCAGAAGCTCGGGCCGCTTGACCTTACAAAGGGAAACTGTCACAAAGTAACTTCTCGCAGGAATCAAGCCTTCAAAAAATGCACAATCAATCGCGCTGACTCCGGTCTTTCCACAAGTGTGATTCTCAGTCAAGAGTGTCAGCGTGTGATTATACCTCCATCTATCATTGTGATGCCTCTAAGTATTGGCTCCCTGTGACAGACTCTGAAGAAAAGGACTTGACTTGGAGACAGATTTCACAGACTCATCAGACCAGCAGTCTGGAACATTTATCAGAGACGCCGTGTGTGTGTGTGTGTGTGTGTGTGTGTGTGTGTGTGTGTGTGTGTGTGTGTGTGTGTGTGTGTGTGTGTGTGTGTGTGTGTGTGTGTGTGTGTGGAGTTTGCATGTTCTCCCTGTGCCCGTGTGTGGGTCCTGACTGCTGGATAGTCAGTACACCAGTAAAGAGGTAATAAAAAGAGGTATTCTAAGCTTTAATGAGTAGAGAGATGCTCCAACCAATGTCCCCTCTAATTTTTCACGTGTCGGAGCAGACACACAAGTTCCCTGAGCACCCTGAGGACCACTGTGAGCAACATCAGATGGGCACGCTGTGGCCACACACCAGTATCACGCTTGTTCAAAACATTGGATAATAGCAAGTTACATGGCTTATTAAAAGAATCAAATGACAGCAGCACATAAAATGAAAAAGACAAAAATCTTGTTGTTCATTAGATGTGTACTATGTTATATGTGAGAGTCCTGCTTTAACCATAGGAAGAGTCACTCAGTTTCACAGCTTGTTCTTCTATTTGCACACACTCCAACAGCCATTCCATCTTAAAAGAACCGCATTTCTTTTTTACTTTGGCTTGATGCGTGGGGATTAGCATTGGCGTCTCTTAGATCCGCTGCACTGTTGTTAGCTAGCTAACGTGCACGGCGAGTAAAGGCAGGGCACATACGCAAACACTGTCAATGCTATAATTGGCTGCATAGCGTAAGTGAACTGTATCGGATTATTGGCTGGACACCTGTCGCTCATTGAGTCACGTTGCGAAATGGTACAGAAAACAATATTACTGGTCTAATTAACTAGATTATATCAGTTCTAAAATTAGATATTAATTAATACGTTTCTGTTTAATTTTATTTTGTGCGCTGCATAGATTTTCTTGTGTGCTGAGTATGTGCAAGCTGTGCGCGATTGCTCAAGCTTAGAGGGAACATTGGCTACAACGTTGCAGTATTTCATGTTGTAGATGCATCTGGAGTCAGTTGAGAACCTTTTTGAATTGAATCAGGTTTATTGCCATTGTTCATGTAATACACAGTATTACACAAGCTAGGAATTTGTCTTGGTGTGACGCTGCGACATTCAACATAAAGAACACAACAACTTTTGTGTGCAGCATCCCCTTTTTCTCTTCATTAAAGAGGAATAATAGGTGGAATTGTATTAAATCGTGGAATTTTGCTTCAGTGCTGATGACCCTATGAACTGTCCTCGGTAGTTCATCGTTACAGTTGGAGCAATAATTCTTTGCATAGCTCCAGCTGTTGCCTGGCTCCCTCTAATATGTCGTAATTTGAAGGCATCGGCTTAACGCCTCATCCACCGAGAAGACGTCTTACTGATACGGATCGTTATAAGGCAACCTTAATTGATGCCAAGCGCTGCGGCAGCATCCTCAACGAAAGAGCAATGAAACAAGTGGATGCTTGACAGGATGCCTCGGCAGAGCTGCTCATCTTCTTCGGCGGTGCTGAATGGTGGAGTGGCTTAACAGGCGAGATGCATTCTTGGCCTCACTTATTTTCTTGTCTTCCTAATCAGCTGGCACTGTCTGTCATCTCAGACAAGTGCGTGCACCATTTGCATGGAGACTTCATTTAAATAATAGGAATGGGGCAGAAAAGGGCTGAATGCTCCACTCGTAGCGTTGATATATTTCTTTTTACCGATTAAATTACATGTTTCGTTGGATCGTAATTGCTTTTTGGGGAAGCTGCTTATGTGATCTGATTTGCAATTTTCTCTGGGAACAGGATTGTACTTTAAATATCTTGGAAAAGTCAGTCAGGGCAGCGAGCTTTCCGCAATTTGCTGTCTGACTTCCCGTGTGATATACAATCATGTAGTTGCTGTATTTTTTAAAATTTTCTTTCTTACATTTTGTATTAAAGCTCGTTTTTTTGTCATCACTCACTGACCGTTGAACTTACACATATTATAAAAACACACCGTGCAAACTCGCTGAAGACAAAGGAAGAGATTGCCAGTATTCCTGATCATTAAAGATCAGCATTGATGAGGGAGGGTGAACACAACGAGACAAACAACACAACGCCACCATACAAAAAACACCCCAATTTAGATTTTTTTGATGAATGGCCCAAAGCTGGAGGAAGAGCCTCTGGCAGCTGGAGGGACCCCACAGCGCTCCAAAAGTACAACCAAGACAAAAAATGAGGGGAATCTCCGCTGTGATGTGGCATCAAGGCCCCAGCGGGTCGAATCGCTCTAGTAATTGAGGAAGAAAACCGGCCAGCAACTGAGCAGGAAACACGACTTGTGGTGGATTCAGCCGGTCCCAGGTTTCTTTTCATTGCCAGTGCAATTTCCGACCCCCCCCTCCCCCCCATTGTTAAAATGCATAAATGGCAACAGTTGGAGCTGAGGGAGTGCTCGCACTGAAGCAACCTGCATTCACCTGCTAAATCTGATGTCTGCTGGAGACCAGCAGGTCATTGAAAGCCAAGTAGAAGGCTAGCATTAGCAAAGGCCGAAAAACCCTCTTTCATCTTTGGTGGAACAACCATTTTAAATATGGGAGGCTGGTCTACTGTGCCCACTACTGAAGACAGCATGGAAGAATGAAATAAAAGCAACATCTTAGCACAGCTGCTCTGCCGAAACAAAGGAAAAGGCAACATCACCTATAAACAAGGAGCGGGAGAGGAACAGAGGCTCAGGTGAGCCGGAACAGGTGGATGCACTCAGGAAGAGGCTCAGGGAAGCTTGGAGAGATGGACCCAATTAACAATCAATAATGGAGTCAATGGGAAGCCAAAGCTATCAGTTTAAACCACAATCACACCAATGCCGACTGGACATCCAAATGAACTTTGTAGAATGAAAACGAACAAACATGTAACTACAAAACGGTATCTTACATCAAACTCAACACTGGATGGCTGACCATCTACAGAGTAAACGCCCCCCCCTTTCCAGCTACCTAGAATGCATAGTCAACTGTAATTAATCACACAACGTGATTAATCACATTTATCTGCCCCTCTGTTTGCATGCAACCTGCCACGTTCAATTATTTGCAGGATAAATCGTCACTCTGGAGATAGGGGTGGCAGGAGGGGAGCAGAACCTGATGAAGACTGATGACAGGCCTAAACATGGGACATGACAATGGGAACATGGAGAAGATTGAATCTGTAACCCTCAGAGCACATCATAAATTATCTCTCTCATAATAAAATGATTGATTTGCATCGCCCCCCGAATGCACCTGGACTCACCGTCCTTCACGGGAGCACAAATAAGGCAGGTGAACGCTGCACGGCGGCCGCTATTGAGAAGAAACCCTTAAAAATTCCCATTAAATAGTCGGCACATAGATATAGGAATATCTTATACATCCACTTTTAAAGAGGACGGGCAATATTATGGCTTCCTCTTCTTGATCTCTTTAGGGAGGGTGCACATGCAGGTGCGGTTCGATAGCTTACTTGGCAGTGCTCCGAAGGTGTTCTGGCACTTTCCCCTACTTCCAGGTTTTGTCAGCATCAGGGCTCGAACCCAGGACCATCGGCAGCCCAGTTCCCGCCAGACTGACCCATGAGGGACGAGAGCTGCATCACCAGTTGTAGAAATAGGAAGCAGGAAGTGGTTTAACACTTTAAACGGGCAATTCAGTGTAACATTACCGTCCCTGTCACAGTGAGAATCCCCCATTTAGATGAACATTTACATTTTCATGTTTTACAGTTTATAATCATTTCACAAACCCACACTTAATATTTATTGTACCAGATTAGATGGAAATGAACCCGATGGACTTTGTTCCACCTGCAACAAAAGATCTGTTCTTAATAATGCATGATGGGAAAGAACATGAAAAGTCTGTCACAGTGAAGTGTGAGACAATACCGATTCTGGTGCCCTGCAGTTAATTTGCTGCAGCGGGGAGGTAAACGGCCAAATAAATTACACAACAACACAACTCAGAGCTGCTCAAAGGTGAGGCCAAAGAACCTCAGTCACCATCCGCTGGCTGGCTGTGTTAACTCAGACACCACTCAGGCCAAAGTGAAAATAAATCACAGGGCCCAGGTACAACACTTAGATCAACAGGAAGAAACTGCACCTTCTTTACTTTTTTCTGCACTTTAGCCCCATTCGGAGGAGAAATACAGCCCTTTCCTCCAATAATGATGGGATCAGTCCTGCTGTGCTCTTATTCTACTCCTCTAAATGCTTTTTCCACCAAAGACTTGTTGGTTATTAGTGTGATTAAGTAAGGTAAGTGTTACGGCACTACAGGGACTACATTCCAGTGGATGCATCGCTACATGTGACAGCTTTGCCCTCTAGGCAGAGCTGATCCAAAGGTATCCAGAGTTTCCGCATGCTGAGGGAATCTCCTCGGAGACCAGGAGGGACATCTGCTTTGGTTGGTCTACAGTGTGCAGATTGACATGGCAACAGCTCGTACCAGACACACACTTCCCATATAATCTGCCTTGTGTATCCAGTGAATATACAACACAGAACACCTGGCGCCCCAAACGCCAGAATGGCCGTGCTTGTTGCACACGATGGCTACAATTCACACCTGAATTATAATGTGCGTCGAGAGTCAGATTAAATAGAAATTTAAATTGCTTTGTTCACCTCCTACCCTACGTTGCCCCTCAGCTTTTGCTCACTGACATTTAGTTTTCTCCACCAATTGAGCGCCTACTAAATTCTTGACATCATCTCATCAGAACGCTGTTGCTTTGTCATTTTCTTTTAACTTTATTTGAAACATTCACTTCCCCGCTGTCCCTTTTAGAGGGAGGAAAATGCTAAGAAAGAAACCTTGTGTTGGCACAGACATCTGAGCAGGGCAGCACTCAAGGCAACACATAGGAAAGGACGTCATCTGTTATCAGTGACATTTCTGTCATGCACTTTAAAACAAGCCCCGGATACACTGTACTCTCTCTCTCTCTCGCTCTCTCACACACACACACACACACGCTCTAACCTGAGCTTCAGAGGATTGTAGGGTACTGAGAAACCCAGGGGTTTGATGGGTAGTTGTGGCAGGTGACAGAGTGTGCTGCACGCTCAGACAAATACAGTCTGGCAGCTTCCCTTTGGAAAGACTTCTGGCTGTTTTTCCCCCCACTTCTTTAATATTTTGGACTGTTTTTATTACTGCCTGAGTGACTGCTTCTGGCTTTTACCAAACATCCATTGTTTACCTCTGCTCAGTTCAGTCTCACCTCAGATGACAGGCCATCCGCTGAGAAGCACTTCCTCTCCATACTTTATTCCCTTCTCTACCATTCTTTCACTCCTGTCCCGTGGAGGTCCTTGGACCATCATAATGAATGAGTTTTGAAGCTGACGTGCTATCTGGCTTTCTCCCATGAAAGTGCATGTATTTATAATTGAGTCTGGCAAAGCTGTCTGGACCTCAGGGGAACAATAATACCTGATGTATCCTGGACATAAAAACTCCAAAATATAAAAGAAATCTGCACACTGCAGTCCAAATGTTGTGTCTTGTCTTTCAGCTGGGCAGACTTTACATCTTTCCCCACCAAACACCAAGATGGTCAGGTGCTGCTCCAGCGTGTCCGGCAGCTGCTGGATACGCATGGAAGACCTCCCCTGAGAGTCTTCTGCACGGCTCTCGATGCAGAGAAAGGGCAGAGAAGCTCTGCTCCGTACACCTGGACAACCTAAGGCAGATGTTAAAGGTGCTGAGGTTTTTATTTCTTACCTTTAAAGTTAAAGTTAAAGTACCTCAGTCCATCACGCATATCAAGGACACACGACTCACCTGGAATACAGGTGACAGGATGTTGTTTCCAGAGCTTAACTGGATGCATTCTGGGAATTTCAAGTCAGAATTCAAATAAGAAGCAGCTCAGAAGTGGAGTTTCTTAAACATGCATGTTCCTCCAGGAAATACTGTTAGCAAACACAACAACGGTGTACCAACACACCCTTGAGTCATGTGACGACTGATAATATACGGAAATGTTCATTGGTTAGAAGTAAAGCTTGAAACAAATAAGATAGCATATCAATAGTCAGCATGTTGTTATTGATAATCCCTGATATTATTGATTGTATGAGGTGATACGCTGATCGCGATAGAGACTAAAGAGACAACGAGTTTGCAGTTTTACTTTTCGTGACACAGTTGTGTGTGTCGAATGCAGTTTCCATTGAGCTGAACTGATTTGAATTGGCAGCGCTGCAGGCAAATAGCTCATCCTGTTTGGCAGTCTGTTACACACAACAGCCTCTCCAAGCATTCTGGGAGAGTCTGTATTTTTTATTTTGCGCTCATATGTTAGAATTAAGATGTCTGATTGCCTGCATTAATATTGGCCTCTGGGAGACATTGGTTAGCACAGTCAGAATGTAGGAGCAAAGAAAAGAGGAGAATGGTAATAATATGTAGCTTTCAACCAGGCTTATTATTAACTCTGTGGTGTCCTTCAGGCTGGACATGTGGTGGTTGGATCTACGCTGAGCTCAGAGCCATCATTGAAGTTAATCATGTACTGTATGTGTGGATTATACTGATATTAGCATACCAGCATCTGGCATCATATCAGCCTTGCACATGGAAAAAAGTCTTTTTAGGTTCTTTGAGTCTGTTTCCCTGACGCAAATGCCTTTTGACGGACTCTACTCGTTGGTAAAATGTCTCCTGCTATGCCTTCTGATAGTGCTTAAAAATACCTGCAGTATCTGAATTCTTTAACTTTTCTCACTCTCATTTTCTCATCATTCTTTTCTCATCTTTCTGTTCTTTGTCGTGTTAAGTTTGCCGCGTACATCTAAACATAGGGTGAAAGTGTATTTAGCCAAAAAGCACAAAGGTCTCCAAGCAAAAGACACAAATAAAGATGTTTAAATGGGTTTAAATGGCACAATAATGACCATATTCCATCAAATTAGTCACGTGGATTAATCAGGTGTGGTGGACGGCGGGTGCAACATGCTCCAATGCCACCATCATTCCTTTATGAACACAAACGGAGCTAATCGAACAAGGGCAACGCTCTAATTCCGTTATCTCGTTGTAAAGGTGGATTCCCATCTGACGTGGCAACATCAGCGCCATGAAACTGCAAAGACATCTTTTATCAGCCACAGTCAGCACTGACAATTAATGTCACCCATGTGATGTGTCCTGGCTCCAGGGCGGGGATGTGGGGGGAGAATTGTTCTGAAGTGAACATTGCTTCGATATATAGACCAAGATAAGGCGGTGGTGAAGAGGGTGGGGGGAACGCTGGTCCGTCTGCTGGCTGAGAAACTGTGGAACAACGCCAAGTTTCCCATTAGGGAGCCCTGCAAGGTCACTACAGTATGCAGTCTGAGCGCCAACTGAATCTTGCCTCTACAGTCTGCCCTCGAGGGAGGGCAGCCGGGCAGTGAGGGATCTGGGACGTGCACCACGGACAGCCGCTACCAGGGGTCAGTGACAAAGTGCAGCTCAGGCTGGTGATTTATTGGTCGCGAGTGAAAGAAAGAAAAAGCCAGCCTGTTTTTGGCCGCTAATTACAGCAAAGGTCCACAAAAACAAGAGTGTCAAAGCAAAAAAAAATTACTAATATCGCCCTGTCTTACAGAAATGTTATGGCACTTTGCCATCGGCGACTAGAAAGAAAGTTAGTTGTCCTTGAGAAGAGGAAACACACTCTTCTTTGATGACTACTGTGCACATAATACATTTGAAATATGTAGATTCACATCTTGGATTGGGATGTGCTTCCTGCCGTGTGTGTGAACGCGTGACCAACATGACTCGCAAAGCTTTACTCTTGATCTCACTTGAGAAATGGAGATTTTTTTCTATATTTTAGATTCAGCAGAAAAGGTGACAGTTGTTATTCTGCCTTCGCTAATACGATGTTGTCGTAAATTAAGATGAAAAGCACCTCCGCCGCACGAGGAATGCCTTTTGTGTACCAGTTTAAAGTACCACTCGGTCTTGGGTGTTGACAGCCACGTGAGGAAGCCTGTGCACGAGTGTATTTTGGAGGAAATTGGAGCTCATTAGGAGCGTGGCGCTGGAGAACGAGCATCCACGTATACCTGTACTCTCCACACGGAGGGATTTTCAGCTGCTTTTGCCTCGAGCAATAGCTTTAGAGCTTTTAAATTGTAATGTGATAGGGTTCACCTGCAAAGCTACCACAATGAATTATTAAGCTCTCCACTATGGATGAGTGAGTCTCATTATAGCTCCCCTCAGTACGGCAGGAAGATAAGCATGGCTGATTCTCTTCCTCTTCTTCTGGGTTCCCCATTTCGCCTTGTTTTCTAGAGTGACTGAAAAACAGACTTCAGCAGTACAGCTGGCAGGAGATAAGATTTCGAATGTGTATTCAGATGTTCTTTCATGCTCTGGGAACTAGACTCCCCCCCATTGCCGAGCCAACAGTACAGGCTGTATAGCGATAACTTTTCAAAGTGAACAAAGGCATCAAAAGGATGGAGGAGACCCAGGGATTATTTAAATACTAGAAGCATTAGAAGCCCCGGTGTGCTTTCCATCCCTTAAGTCATCAACAAAACCTGCTCTACTTTCCTCAGTGTGACTGAAGAGCATGTATACGACTGACAAAAGAAAAGAAGTCGGGATAAAGACGACACTCTGGCAACCTGGCTTAGAAGTATTATGCTGTATTATACAAAAGAACAAGAGCGTGAAATGGCTCGCCGTCTATGGCGAGATAAGGCCACGCCGGATAATCATCTGAACATTAAGATTGGCAACAACACACTGCGACGTCTAATGTAGAGTCAATCTGAGCAACATGGCACCATCAGGGTGTTTCCAGCCACCTCTAATGCACCTGCAAAGACTGCAGCCGCTGTAGACGATGCATCCCAGCGCATCACGGGCACTGATGCACACAAAAAGGCAGTCAAGTATCAAATCCTCTTTTGAAAAAGACCCCAAACCATAAACCATCCGTACAGCCCACAATAACACCGAAATCATTGCAACATTTTTCAGCTGGACGATCCAAGGTGGTAAAACGGAGGGAGGGAGATCATATTTAAAAAGTTGTGACACCCCAAGAGCTCACAAAGGAAGCAGCAGACGTGCTAAATCAAGTCAGTCATTAGGCTTCTACTTGTTGACGTCGGTGAATAATATTGCGTAACACCCCCAGAACACTCTGCAGGCTGGTTCTGCTCTCACCTTTGGGGCTGAGCTCAGCACGGAGACGTTCTTTTTCCTCACACATGCGCCCGACTCATTAATACGAGTACAGCTGCAGTCGAAGCCTGTGCAAACAACGTTCTCCAGCTAATGTGGTGTGAGAACAGTGTTTCCAGCCTTTTGATATGGCTAAAATCATGCTCGCGGAGCACAGAACCCTGCATAAACCCCCCGGGGGTGGGTTCTCCGGCTCAGGTGTTATCGGCCCAGCTGCAGTGGCGCCTGCCACGGGTCTGGCGAGGACAGGTACCTGAGGACGCCACCTCTGCTCTGTCCCTCAGCCGCTGGCTTCTTCCTGTCTGGGAGGGGGTGGGAGACAGCAACACCCTTGAGGCCCAACCCCCCCCCCCCCTCCCCCCCCCCCCTCATATGTGCACACATGTACTGCAGCGTCGTGTGAATATAGTGTCAGAGTTGATGTGATTGTGGAGTGTTTGGGAAGAGGAAAATGGGCTTCAGTTAAGAGCGATGGACAGTATTTTTCTCAGATATTCTAAGTAACCAAAAAAAAGGTTGAGATTTGGTCAGAAATACTTTGGTGGTGTTTTAGCTTTCAGGTTTTTCCACATCTATTGAGAGTTTCGTGGTTCCTGTTAAGGCTTATTTGGGCTCAACTCAGTAATGCAAGAAATAAGACTGAGATGGGCAGAGCCTTTTATCGGAAAAATCATCTTTTTTAGGAAAAGTACACGGACCAAATATCATCATTGCGGGAAAAACAAACAAACAAACAAAAAACAACAACAAGCGGGCCCAACAAAATACAACAAAGAAGGTATGTGTGTGATGGTTGTGTCATTTCAAGGTGCACGTTTGGTCGGTGCAGACGGGATACAAAAGTACCGTGTTGTTATGTAAAAATAATCCACGTGCACGTGCGTTAATATCGTTTTTCTCACTGTAGATTTGGGTGGATTTTAAAATGGAAACAGTCAAGGTCGATTCTGTTCTGTCATTGGGCAACAGCAGCATAAAACACCGAAATTTGTCATGCAAAGAAATTTGCTGCAGCCGACATCAATGACGCATGATTTCAACTTAATTATCTTAAAAGGAAAACAGCAGACTCTGAAAGGCTAAATATCACCTCAGGTGACTGCTATCTGTTTCTAATTATGTTTAAAGGTATAATAAATCTGTTGAAATGAAAGATGAATGACTTGTTTTTAGAGGCTAGCAACTCAATACAGCTCCTCAAAAGGCATTAATGGTAGTAATACTCCTCGCTCCTCAATCGATGCTGAGCAAAATTAATATTGGAGAGTAAATCTTTCATTTTCTTGATTGATTACCATCATTAGGAGCATTGATCAGTGTGAAAGTGAAAAGAAGAGAAAGCAGCGAGCGCGGTCGCAGCAGCTTTTTATCTGTCTTCGACGGCAATAAAGAGAAGAACAGAGCGTTGTCTCCTCAAACAAAGATGTCAGAAGAAATTTGCAAGCATCAAGGGAATTTCAGGCGTTTTCCTCACTTCCTTTGCCTAAACGAACATCTGACCTTGAAGACTTGAGCTGGATGCATGAAAAACGGAGAGATGCTGGAAAAAGGGAGGGATACATGCACAGCCTTCAAGGTTAATTTACTCTTAACTCTTATTAAATGTTTGTCTGTTGGGGCTTCATTAGGGTGACATGCTAGTTGCAGCTGAAGATGAGATTAACCTTGCACAGGAAGGGGGGAAACAGCAGCATTTCCATCTTCCCATCTCGCTTCCTCACACGGCTCCATCGCCGCAGGGAGGTTAGTGCACGTGTTCAGTAAACATATGTAGCATCTGAGCCGCTGGCATAACAAGGACAAGGAGGCAACAACAATGGCACCGAGGAACGGTGGCATTGTGGGTCACCAGCTCCAATTAATGCGATAGGCTTCTGCTCACATATTACACACACTTTCACTCTCACGGTGGGGTCAGATCATCTACAGCCCCGGAACTTTGCTGTTCATTTTCAGGGTGGTGAATTAAAATATATAAATTGAGGTCAGGTTAAGGTTAGGCCTAAATTGGTTCTAAATTGGTTACTGTAAGGAGGCTGGCTATGAAGGAAGAAGGAGGGCAAAATATGGAAAAATGAAGCTGATCATAAGAAGAACGAGATCAAGCCGGTTGAAGCAGGTGTGAAAAGCTGCAGGTCGATTTTCCTAAAGTGTGTGTACACATCGCTGAAACTGCTGTTGGTTCACACGTGAAGGAAGCGGAGGTTATCAGGACCATCGTGGGAAAAGAGCCCAGCATTTCCGACTGCTGGAGCCTGGCTCTGTAAACAGGGACGCCATGAATGTTGCTGATTCCTTGAAGACTAATTAAATGCCCAAAATGATATTCTGACAAAAAAATAGTGCAGCGTTCTGTAGTGACTTTCTGAAGGCTTGTTTTTTCCCCCAAGTCTAATTTAATAAACTCAACTGATAAAGGATTTCCAGGACAATCGGAACGTTGGAAGTGCTGACAGCCCGAAGAACGGATCAAAAGTGCTGAATGCGCCGTATTCGTCGCAAGTCAGGTGTCGCATCAGCCTATTAAAAAGGGTTGAGGACAGCCGTTTCTCAACACTCCAAGAGGAAAAAAAAAAATCCCTCCATCACGAAAACCTCTAACTGGTGAGTGCTGGCATCAATCCTGCGGGTTGCCAAGAATGACACCTCTCCCCTGACTCTGGGAAGGTGCTGATTCTTCAAAGTGTCATAGGGAATTCTCAATATCGGGGGCTTCGGTTCTGACGGGTCACGTGGTAGGTCAAAATTAGATTAGGTGCATCCAGCCTTTCTCCGAGACCATAAACGTCCCCTTTGTAACGTTTTGAAATAAGAGATTATGCAACATTCCCGGATCATCAGTCTTTCCAGGCCTCCATTCTGCAGGAAAACCATCTGCATTTTATGGCGCTGAAAGCATAATTGACCTGTACCCAGCAGGAGACCCGACACAGTGGAATTGATGTCCCACTGAGAAATTCTTCCTCTGGGTGGTGGTTGTAACTCTGCTTAGGTATTCATTCCCGCTATGCCACAGCCCTCCAGCGTCCGTGCCTCCATTTCTGCCTCCACCCTCTTCGTGCCACCATCAATAATTTCCCTTTGGGCCTCTCCAGAAAGAAGAAAAATCTCAGCTGCCCACAGGTGAACACACAGCCAGACGTGCACCAGTTGCAGGAGGTTTAAGAGGATAAAAGCATTTCTTTATGAGAAACTCATAATGGGCATCATTTTCCTTTCTTGTGAGTAAAATTAGAGTCTCGTTCACCATGAGAGGTAGAGCCCAATAGAGCAGAGATGACTGGGGGGTCTCCTCCCCTCTCCTCCTCCTCTCCTCTCTCTCCTCTCCTCTCCTCTCCTCCCCTCTCTCCTCTCCTCTCCCTCTCTCCTCCTCTCCTCTCCTCCTCTCCTCTCTCTCTCTCCCCTCTCCTCCTCTCCTCTCCTCCTCTCCTCTCTCCTCTCCTCTCCTCTCCTCTCTCTCCTCTCTCTCCTCTCTCCTCTCTCCTCCCCTCCTCCTCTCCCCTCCTCTCTCTCCTCCCCTCCCCTCTCCTCTCCTCTCCTCCTCTCTCTCCCCCCCCCTCCCTCCCCTCCTCCCCTCCCCTCCCCTCTCCTCTCCTCTCCTCTCCCCTCCTCTCTCCTCTCCTCCTCTCTCTCCTCCCCCCCTCTCCCTCTCCTCTCCTCTCCCTCTCCTCCTCTCCTCTCCTCTCCTCTCCTCCTCTCCTCTCCTCCTCTCTCCCCTCCCCTCCCCTCTCTCTCCCTCCTCCTCTCTCCTCTCCTCTCCTCTCCTCCTCCTCTCCTCTCCTCTCTCCTCTCTCTCTCCTCTCCTCTCCCCCCCCTCCCCTCTCCCCTCCTCTCCTCCCCCCCTCCTCCTCCCCTCTCCTCTCCTCTCCTCTCCCCTCCTCTCCTCTCCTCTCCCCTCCTCTCCTCTCCTCTCCTCTCCTCTCCTCTCCCCTCTCCTCCCATCTCCTCCTCTCCTCTCCTTAATCTATCCATAATCTATCAATCTTGTTTGTGTGTTGCCCACAACTTACATCACAGCTCTTAAATTGACTGTGTACATCTTAAGATTCATATTTTAAAAAAAGTAATTTAATAAAACTAGAAAATTATGTCAACTAATTAAAAATCATTCCGGAGAGTCATGAATATACAAACATTTATTCAAGGAATTTTTTAACTTACTGCCTCTCCGAATTCGTTTTCTATATTCTCCCTTTTCTTTCATTACTTACTTATTAATGTCTTGTTGTTTTTGCTGCTATTGTTATTATTGTTGTTGTACTATTTGTATCCTATCAGCTTGCTTCTATAGTCAGTTGTATCCTCTCCTCTTGATTGTAAAAGACGCTATATAAATAAAGATTGATTTGATTTGAGTTGAACCTCTTTCCAGCTTATTCTGTAACATTTCTTCTTTAATCGAATCCATCAGTGTTTTTCTATAATTAGCAGTAGATTAGCCGATAGCATGTAACTAGCATATCCTCAGTGTTCTCCCGTTTTTTTCCCATCTGTCTGTCAGTTTCATTCAAGTCTAAATGACAATTTTAATAAATTGAAATTAGAACAATGAAAATAAATTACTTTATAAACTATCCATTGGTGGTAATTGATGACCTCACCTCAGTCGAGAGAAAGAAAAACCAAAAGAAGAAGCTACAAAACAACAAACAAGCACCGATAAACAACAGAAACTAGATATTACATTTAAATATTAACAGTGTGCCTTTACAGAGCGCACTAATTGAATAAACTACTGTGTGTATATGCGTGTGTGTGTGTATGTGTGTGTGTGTGAGACCACCGAACACAGCCAAGAGTTTTTCCATTGGCTTGAGAATCAGATTAATATTTATTAGTTGCATCTCTTGTTCGGAATCTAGCATACACCCCTTCATCAGTGTGAAAGGCCCTTGTGATGCTGGGAATTGTGCAGTGGGAGGTCATGTGACTGGCTTTTCTTTGGGCAGTGAGGCCCGACAGACACATCAGGTGACCAGCTCCCATTCCTCAGGCACTGGTGTAACCATGAATATGCATATGGGTAAAGATGAAATGTGCCGCAGATAAAATGTGACGCAGCAACATTAATGGGGATTTTATGACACATATTTAAGCAGCATGACTCATTTAAGAGTCCTGCAGCTCCTGCTGAACAGGTGATTTCAGGAACTCAGGCAGGAACTGGCTTTGCGCATGCTGAATTGAAATCTTGACTAAAGTAATGCTAAAGAAAAACCAGCCTGAAGGAAGAAGCTGACAAATGCACACAGGCCTGATTAAGGCCTTATTTACTTTCATCTATATTATGGTAACTAAAGTTGATCTGTAGACTGAATATGAAGATGGTCCGTAAAGACAATGTCAAGAAATCAAAGTTTGTATCACTTGTTTTATCCAAAATGATAGTTGCTTATTGTGGAGTTAGCTAGCTACATTCTATTACCACTTAATTCTGCTTCTCTAGTTAGTGATAAAACTCTGAATAAACACAAAAACGCAGTGAATCACACATCCGTCCTTCTGTATGAGTGCACATCTATCAGCATGCTGCACCGGCCCATGTTGGCTCATTAATGGAAAGTGTTCTCCCTGGAGGGTTCAGGTCCTCTGGGGGGATTCAGGTGATATTAAAGCAGCGGTCCATCATTTACTGCGGTTTCCCTCTGACTGCTGAACGTCTGGAACCCTCGACCAAACCGCACCCGCATGCAACCTGATTAGCTCATTACACATAAAAATCCGTGCCATGTTATTTGGGCTGACTTTGGAGTGCACCTTAAATACATTTCGTAACACCACCTCTTTTTTTGTTTGAGGGTATTGCTTTGGATGCAGAAAGCCTGAATGTCACTTCTCTTTATTGATTTTTAAATCTTGTGGCAGAAATGTTCTGCTGCTCGGGGTGGAGAAGAGGAGCCGGGCAGGTCAGGACAGGACAGGAATAATTGTCATTTGACCTAGCAAGTGTATTTTATAAACCCGCGCTATCAGTCTTTAACAGATAAGCGTTTGTTGAATAAGAACTGGGGTTTTTTCAGAGTGAAAAGGTCAAAGATAAACTGGTATTTAACATCGAACTTGCTCTCTGAAAGCCAACAAAACCCAAAACAAACTCTGCATTGCATCTCAGTGTACATTTCTGAGACGAAGAGATCAATCTGGGACGTCAATATCCTTTTGCATCCCTTTAGCCACACACGTTTGCCAACTAATGAAATCTGCGCATGGCTCCCCTGTTATCGATTTCACAGAGGTCCTAATTTGCCGCTTGAGATCAGGCAGCTCCCTGTCTGTCCTGTTTTTCCTTCATCTCTCCTCCTTGTTTGCTCTCCTGCACCAGCACCGACACACTTACACTTTTCCGGTCATGTGCTAGCGAAGTGCCTTGGGCACTTTATTGGCTGCAAAGGGGGAGGTTCCTGCAGGGCAAACTGTTAAATAGAGCCAATGAAGTTATTAGAAATGATTAATACTTTGCCATTAGCAGCCATGAGCTGTCAAACAGCTCATCATAAGCAGCTGCCGCATCACCTGGTAATTACATATTTACATGTGCATTTGTACCTGGAATTCTCAATTGGATGATCCCAGTCGAGCACACGTAGTGAGTGGGTGATTTTTTAAACGGGGGATGGTGGAAAAGTCAAAAGTTTGCACATTACTGTATCGGCGGATGTTAAACGCTTGGTGAAGGAAACTGTAACGATGAGCCGTTTTTCTCCTCCGAGGACGTGAATGTAAGACCTCCTGTTACGCTGCAGCCTTTGCGTGGGTGCTACCTTGTAAGACGGGAACATTAGACAGAAAGTGCAGCTTTATATAGAGCTGCCAAATATGTATCAATTAGCTCCTTATTGGGATTTAAAAAGCAAACTCCATGCATGTGTCCTTTCAGCCATGAAGCCAGCAGAAAGGTCAAAGAATCGCTGAAGCAGTTGTCTTTTTTTTTTACGTGATATATATGTGTGCGTTTGCCAGATGGTCACATATAACTGCACTTTCACGCGCACCGTAGTCGAGGTGCAACCATAACTCTGCGTAACTGGAGTTCTGTCTTTGTCCCACCAAACACACCCGAGGAGGGAATCAATTTATTGACGTGTGTTCAGTTCTGCTAAACTAGGGCTGATATATCTCCTTCAGCTTGTTGCTAAAGCCCCTTTTTCTGGCTGACCTCTTACGTCACATAGAAAACAAGTGCAATGGTCCTTACATTAGGTTAACAAGAGAAACTAACTTGCTAACTTACTTATGTGCTCATTAACAAGAATATAAGTGGGATAAGAGAGCAGCTTGACCGTCGATGCCTTTATCCAGAAATCTTGACGTCCCGGTCTGGTTATTTCCTGTTGAATGTAAACACACTGATTGTTGTGGATATTTCCTCATACTCTGGGTAGGTGTTCCATTAGTCAGTTTAAACTTGAAGAAATGACGTATAGCGCCACCTGGGATTGAGGAAGAGGATATGTTCCCGTCACTTATCCAATTTTCTCCATTGGGACTGATTGTTGACAAGACAACACACTCTGATTGTGAGCATTGTCTGATTAAGCTGTGCACGTAGACATACCGAATGTAGTGGTGCTGGCATAGCAGGGTCGTACTCGGCCCGTGACTCACACTGGTTTGGCTTTCTTTCACCTCCGTGTGGGGTCAGAGGTTTATTTAAGTGTATTACCTTTCATCCTGCGGTGCCTCTGTGTTGCTAGCCAATTAGGAATCGTGTGTTGGGGCTCCTGGTCCAACAGAGGGCCCAGAAAGAGGAGGTGAACAACTACTGAGATCAATTTGATAAGTACTGCTGAGCGATCCAAGCCTGGAAAAGACCTTGAAGCAAATGTGTCATATTCTTTAGTAGTTAGAGAGGCTTAGACCTCAAAAATGGACCCAAATCACATGTATTCATGTTCACTTTCACTAAAACCAGACACTGGGAAAATTATACCCTTACCCTCATTAGCGGAAATGTGATTTGTAAAAAGCTTTTAGTTCCCATTGAAACTGCTTGACCGGCCGGCTGGGTTCTGTTTTTATAGCACAGATGGATTGATGCACAAATTACTGCTTCTGAGAAACCGGCAATGAAGACGTCTCCAAAATAGCCGGTCACATGGAAGTGTTGTCTCTCCCTGCCTTCTGATCTCTTTGTCACAAACCTTGTGATTCGCTCTCTTTTAGTTTCACTATTCATTTTTCATACATTGTTCATCCTCAGCTATGCTGCACAGCTTGAAGGGAGTCGTAAGGAAATGTAGTGATTAAAGGAAATGAGCACTAACAGGACACTTTGTAAAATTGCAGGAAACATATTGATTGCATAATTGCCTTTGAATTTGTCAACATCGTTGTCTCTCAGCTAGCGCTTGATCATACTTGCCATAGCAAGCCTGCTAACTCAAAGCGGTCTTTGCCTCCTTGCAGTAACTATGCTGACTTACATGAAGCTCATGCCTGCTCTAGTATTTTGGGATGCCGACTTAGCAGCTTCGGATCCATTGTTGGCCACCCTCGAGCCTTGCTCCATGTCACCTCACCTCTAGCCAATGTCCACAATGGAAATCCTCTTCCTTGTCACCAAACGAAGCAGCCTCCAGCTTGTATGATCCAGCGACACTCTGAGTCCACACTGGTAAGCTCCATGAAAGGTCAAACCTGTGTCTGTACCTACATCTGCGTCAGCTGTCTTTGGGTCCAGACATGGCAAAGTTAAGGCCTGAAATCTCTCTGTTAGCCCCACTACAGAATCATGTAGCCCAGCCATTGCTAGCCTTCGTCTCCTCTTCTGGTGCTGACAGGCCATGTTTCCGTTCGCCTCTTCCCAGCTGTTGTGGCATGTAACACTGCACCAGAAAACACAAAGAACGCCACCATGAGCGCGAACATGGAGGTGAGGCTTTGATGGGATCGTCAGATGCTAATATTTGCGATTTGTCAAAAGGCGGCGTCGGTGCGCTATTGCTCTGGTAAACACCGCACCCTTGGCGATAATGATGCGATTTCGTTGCACATTTGCTTGCTGTTCTCTAAAAACGATCCTCCCTGTGAGTGCGGATGTGTGCATGTCTGCTGTGTGAAGACGGGGGCTGCAACAGCAGGCAGCAACAGACGGCAGAGCCCTTGGACCACATCAAGCCTGATAACCGCTCATCCACTGATATTCATCTCAAGGCAAACTGACATTTAAAACACGAGTGGATCAGCTGGATTTTTGTATAACCTGAGAAGTTTAATTACTTCATGTCACATGATCTTTTGCTTATAATGCGCGTCGTATTCTGGGGTCAGAGGAGGATCAATCCTGTGGTGGATCTCCAAGGAGAAAAGCTTGACAGATGGGTTTCAGCAGATGATCTGACAGATGTGATCATCTCGGTCATTGCTTGGTTATTGTTTCGAGGTTCGGATCTCTGCAGATCCAGTAATATTCCATGAGCAGGAATGTCTCCAGGGTAAAGAGATCGAGAGGGTTCAAAGTTCATTACGCATCAGTCTACAGTGCTGTGACTGTCATGGAGGAAATGATGTTCGGCTTTTCCATTGCTCATGCTTTCTTTTGTTCTCATCAGACTGAAGAACCTTCTGCCAGCTCAATTTGGAGGCTCCCACGTGAACTCTTGTGGTCATTTTGAAGAACTCTTTCAGTTCAAAGGGAATTTCAGGGACCGAGCAGCTCCTTTCCTCTCATTCCCTTTTTTACCAGCTTCAATAATCCTGCTGTTTGGAGTGTCCTTCAACAGTGATGGAGCAGGAGGAGTGAGTAACCGTTGGTTCTTAGTTATTTTAGTCATCTCCATTATACTGAGACAAACGGCACCAACCGGCTACACGTCTGATCTTCAGTTACGGAAAAGGCGAGAGATTTCGGCAGTCTGGGAGAGTAAAACATTCCATCTCTGGAAGCCTGGGAGTAAAACACCAACGAGCCACCTCTTTATCTTGTTCAGTTTGAGCTGAAGAGGGGGACTTGTGCTGTTTGACCATTTTACAGTTGACTCGAGAGGCCGTTTCTATCGCTTCATTTCCAAGAAAACAAAGCAGAGAAATTAATGAATAACGTGAAAAATAAGACAACAATCCATCGTAAATCCAGCAGAAAGTCCGCGATCAGGATTGAGAGTCCGACGATAACGGCAGCAGAGGCAGAAAAAGCACGATTACGCCTGTGTGTTGTTTTGTGTTAGGTTACAGTCCAGCGACGGGGGTGGGGGGGGGTGGGGGGGCAAAGGGGGGAGGTAGTGGATAGAGTTCGACCTCCTGTTCAGGAGTCTGGTGGTCTGGGCCCGGAGACTCCGCTACCTTCCCCCTGAGGGCAAGAGGCAGAAGAAGGAGTGCAAGGGGTGGAAGGTGTCCTCATGAGGGGGGGCAGAGGGGCACCAATGATTTTACTGGCTGCATTCATTATGGGCTGTGGTGTGTTGCGGCAGGAGGCGGCGCTGCCAGTTGGCTCACCTCGTTCCTGTAGTTGGCCTCCTCCTCCTCGTTGATGAGGCCCAACACCGCCATCACCCGCAAGCTTTATGATGTGATTAGCGCCGGATGATGGAGCGCCGTCAAGGTGACGAGCAGAGTCGACCTTATCTCCGCTATCTTTTCTTTTTCTTTTTTTATATACGTATATATTACGTAACTCCAGGTCTTTGGGCTCTGGCATCTGTTACAGTAGTTACTTCTCTACTTTATGTCTCCGTGGGATGATGTGACATCCGTGGACTCCGAATGAGAGGTCAATTTAAAAAAAAAAAGGCCAGCAGAGAAGGTGGAAAGAATAAGAATATGCAAAGGGACCAGACAGCAGAGGTTATTTAGTATTTGTGAAATGAATGAAATTCTCCCCCCTTCTTTTTCTCATTTCCCTTCTCACATTTGTGTGACTAGACTAGTTAAGTCCCTGTCACTCAAGCTGCCAAAGGTCTATGGGGCACCGAAGCGAGAAGCCGAGTAATAGGAGAAAAAGAGAGGGCGAGAGAGAGAGAGAGTGGGGGGGTGGAGGAGAGAGAAATTGGGCCAGGGATGATTGCAAATTGTCTGTCTAATGGCTGCCACCCAGGAAGCCATTTCAGGTGGCTTGTTATCCGTCATGAGAGAGGCAGACCTGCCAGGTTCCCTCTTCTCGCTCTCTTTCTCAGTGGGCCACCGTAGTCGGAGAGCTTCGGGCTATCGCCGGTGACCTCACCTTTTAAAAACTCCTCTGTCTCCAATTTAAGATGCCTTTCTCTTCTCCCTCTCCCACTTGGCGTCATCCTCCCTGCAGTGTGCCTCCTTGGCTCCTGCTCAGCAGCTGTTGTTTAGAGATAGATCAGTGAAGCAAAAAATGACGCTTGGTATAAAAAATAGATCTTGAAGCAAAGCGTCTCTCTTCTCCCAAACCATTGTTGTGCATTAGCAGTAAAAAAAAAATCAGGGCTTCATTTACAGGTATTCGTTCAGGCGCTGATGATCTAGTCACCTCAGAAAAGGCCACGAATGAAGAAATAAGAGAGAAATCAATCCACTATTAAATCATTTGCCATCTCGCCATGCTGGATAATCATCGATTGGCAGGACTGCGCTCGGAAACTCGGCTATCTTTAAGTAATTTTTAAAGAGTTCTAATCTCTTCCTCGGAGGCAGAGCTGCTGGCTCTGAAAGCATATATTTTTTAATTTAAGAGGCTGTAAAGATTCATGGATTTCTGCTTACTGATAGCTGTTCCCTCCACTGCCTCCGACTGACATTAGAGAGGATATTGACATGCAAAGCAAGCGTGCTCAAAGTTAATCTGTATGTGCACCGTATCACGTGGATCACAGCTCGGAGGCAGCTAGCATTAAAAAGGAACCTGTCAAGCTAAGTGTGCTTCTCAACCTTTCTGCCATTATGCTGACATGTTTTGTGACCCGTGAATTGAAGTCTTGTCCAGGCTTGGGCTTTTTACCAGCTATCAAAACAAGACAGGAAGACTCTCAAAGATCTCTGCGGCTTCAGCACAGCAGGTGGCCCCGACTGTTGCTGCATATGTCGCTCATACATCAGATCGTCCTTGTTGAAGCCCGGAGGTCTGCTTGAAAGAACCAAAATTATACTTTACCACAGTCAACTTGGGTTTTCTGATGGAACACACATTTACACGAATGTAAAGAGAGATGGATGGTTCAGACTGGGTCTCCTGCAGTCTCCTCTGCAGAGACGTCTGGTCATCGTGTTCTGGTGCTTCTCAACTGTAGAGTTCCGAAGCATCCGTGGAGAAAATGAGGTCGAGGTGGGCTACTTGGGCTCTGCAGAGACGTGACCTCCAGCAGTTCTCTAATGCATCTTGGGACATCAAGTCGCACTTCAGAGCAAATAAAAAAAAAGAATGCAATCATGAACTCATTTTCCAGAGGAAAAAAATAGATATATTTGTTCCAAAGATGTGTTGTTGTTGTTGTATGTATGTACAGAGTGTGTTGAATTGAGTTACATTTGTAGTTTTGTCACACATCAGACACTTAGCATGCTAAACATTATTCCAACATTATTCATTTGGTGTATTCAGTCTTGTTGTCTTTAGAAATGTGCATGAAAATTTGTGGAAAACATGTAAATGACTTTCAGCATTCTTGGGGAGTTCATGAATGCATGGCCCTGGCAAAGGGACACCTGGAGAAGGAAGACCTCTGCTTTTGTATCGTAGCAGTCAGGAGTATCGATTCCTACTTTCGGCGTCTCTCGGTGGAGATGAGGTTGCTGTATTTGCATTATCTTGGGTGTTTGTGTGTCTATAGAGCACCAAACAATGGTGCTAAGGACGGCGGAGTGGACGTGTGCGCTTTCATTAGCACTGGGGTTCTGTGGATCGCCCAAATAAAGGCTTTGGAGGATAATGAGGATAAGGGCAAACACATTTCTCACAGTTTATACATTTCATAAACCCCATTCGGGAGTTTTGCTCTATTCACAATTTAATTGAATTTAAATGACCAAAGGTTGTTTCTTACTGTGCTTGTTGTAGATTGAGTTTCTAGAAAAAACACAATATTAAATATTAAGCAATATTGTGGCTCTTTTAGTGCAAGCCAATAACAAATAAACTCATCCAGTTTTGTTTGGAGTTTTTACTTTAACTGGATAAACGTATTAGGTTGCAGCATTTGCAATTAGCCTATTTAGCTAGCCATTTATTTGCTTGTTTGTATCATGACAACTTATCTGGACAGGAAAAATGTGTTTAACTTTATGGGTTCATCGGAATTTCTGAGTTTAGACTTGATTATTGATGACTTGATTCTGACAATGTAATTAAAACAAATGCAGTTTGTATTCCAGTTAGGAGGTTGATCAAAAACGTTCGGCTCCCAACACATCTGGAACCTCTTTTGAAAATAGCAACCTCAGATCAGAAACCTTTTCAATCACCATAGCAACCGAACAGGAACAGTTCTGAATGCCAGGGCTGCTGCTGAAGACCAGGCGTGTGTCTCAGGTGACCGCCTTTAATCCAAAATGAGTGTGATTAATCACAGCTCCAGCCTAAAACCTTTAGTTCAGTTCTCATCTGAGATGAAACGATGACGCCACAGGAACTCTGAGGGCTGTGATGTGCTGATGTTCGGCACTTCCTCTCTAAGCTGACCCGCAATGCTGAGAGCTGCACGATGATCCACTGATGTCTCCACAAGCCCACCGCCCCGGTCTCACCAGGCCATCAGCAAACAGATCAAATCCCCGTTTACATGAAAAATGAGAAAAGCTAAAATTTAAATGCCCTGGGCGCGATCGTATTACAGTGGGATTACTCGGATTTTAGTTACACCTTTTCTTTTCTCAAAGATTAAAGATGGGATTAAAAAAAGATTCCAAATTCAGATTCCGCTAACTCTTTGTTTCCTCAAGAAATCGATGAATGAGTCTGACGGCACGTTTGGATGGTTTATAACTAATCATTTACAAATACACCAATTAAGAAAGTATCTAAAATTCCCCCCTTACATTAAACTGCACTACGTTACCATGGTGAAACTCCACAATTAAAGAAATAAGGAATTGTTTCCTCAGTTTGTCCAGTTTACATATTTGATTTGATGAAACGTAGAAGCAAATTTTCACCATTCATTTAAAAATGGGTCTCAAAGGCCTGAAAATGGGGCTTCAGCTTCCATCCATAGGTGAAACTGGAGTAAAGGGACAATAATGAACACGACTGAGATCTGAGTCATGAGCTCCGCCTCAGTGTTGTTAGAACTAAAGTGCACAGAGACTTTTAGCTGCGCGTGATGCACTTAGATGTCATAATTTAGCGCACTCATAAAGCGGAGCTGTTAAACTGCTCCTTTTCTGCCTTTTTTCCCCGCATTCAATCATTTGTTTGGGAACACTTTAATGTTCATCACGCAGAACATTGTTCAGTGCCGTGCCATTTAATCTGAAGTGAAATGGCAGATGCATTTGTAAGCTAACGTTAGTCACATTTCAGGGGTGCGAGCCAAAATGTGACACGTTGCGTTCCAGGAATCTTTGGAGTAGGAGGAGCTGAGCCAATGGGCCAGGACCAGAAGCAATCAGGAGATAAGCACGAATGTCTGCTCCTGCTTTAGCCTTCAACGTGCTGAGAACTTAGAAATGCACTACAGACTCCAAATACACATGCATAAAAATGGAGTAAATAAAAAGTAGATGTCGTTATTCCATTGAACAATCCTGAGGTCGCAGTTGCTTCTGACCTTGACTGCAGGTCACTGAGGTGAAGAGCCAGTGTTAACAGCTTTAGGGTTTATATTGAAGCATTAATATATAACTATAGCGGCAGGAAACCCACGGGCTTTTGTGTATCTTTCAATCTTTTTTGTGCATCTTTCAATTTTTGATGCTTGAAGCTTCAAAAAGGGACTTTAGGCTGAGAGAGAATGTGGGAGCGGTAACAGCACTTCTTCTAAGACTTTGGGATTCAAGCTAACCGTGGTTTGAACCAAAATCCACCAACAAAGAAAACTTGAACCTGCCCAGGAGTGCCGAGCCTACAAAATGACTCAAGCGTGCGTGAGGACTCATCTAGAAGGCCACATGCAAAACACTGTAACAACAGTCGGACGGGGCGCTGACAATTTGAAGATCCGGGGCTGCTCTGCTGCTTCAGGACCTGCAGGGATCGCCTTCATTGATAGGAACATGAATACTGCTCCCTACCAAAAACCCCAGGGTTCTGCAGTGGGAAGACGACCCAAAACACACCAACAAGCCCACCTCTGAATCAAAAAGGCTGAATCGGGGAGTGTCCTATACAAAGCCCTGACTTAAATCCCCTCGGGATGCCGTGATGTGACCTGATACGGGCCACTGGCGACCAAAAACCCTTCAGCAAGGCTAAAAAAGAAAAGAATTTGGCCCAAAGTGCCGAAAATACTTCAACAGCAAGGTTTAAATTAGCAGCTACAACAAATGTTCGATTGCTGGAAAGGTCTGCAAGGCCGTAACTCAAGAGCCACATTGGTCTGTGGTGGGTCTACAGGTGGGTCTCCATGTGGGTCTACACGTGGGTCTACATGTGGGTCTACAGGTGGGTCTACACGTGGGTCTACAGGTAAGTCTACAGGTGGGTCTACATGTGGGTCTACACGTGGGTCTACATGTGGGTCTACAGGTGGGTCTACAGGTGGGTCTACACGTGGGTCTACAGGTGGGTCTACATGTGGGTCTACACGTGGGTCTGCAGGTGGGTCTACATGTGGGTCTACACGTGGGTCTACAGGTAAGTCTACAGGTGGGTCTACATGTGCGTTCCAACACAGGGGGGAACAGTCAGGACCTCCTATCTTACCTGGGCACTGAAGCTATCTAGAAGAAGACGCCGTATACTCATTTTATTTTGTTAATGTTGTCGCAATGAAATCAAGAACATGTCAGTAGGAAGAAAAAAACATTTTCCTGGAATTAAAAAATAGGATTAAGATCTTTGTGCGATCACCGCTAAGGTGTAAAAAAACAGTATTACAGTTTTAGTATCGTAACCAAATGCAACATAAGAGGGGAGAAATTACCGAAACATTAAATGTCTCATCCTGGAAATATTTAAATAAAACCAGAGAAGCAGTATGCAGGTAATTCTGCTGGGATTTTGTGGTTTGTATTTAAAGATGGGCTCCTGGTTCCGTCCTTCCTGCTCTTGGCTCCACATTTACCAAGACCAGATCAAAACCAACCAATCCAACACATGCAAGACGTCCATTAAGATCACACAGGTGAATCACTGCGTGACTGCAAAATGAAACCCAATATATTGAAAAACACTATGAGAATGTTAGCATGCTAAATCCCAAAGAGGAAAGTTATTTGTAACACCTTGACAACAAGCAGCAAAAAAAGTTTTACTTTTTAATAATAAAGTTTAAAAGAACCGAAAAAAAATTAAAATGTGACAAAGATATCATAGTTCCTGGGGAAAACCTTTTCTATGCTGTCGTTCTGAAGTGAAATTAGCTTTGGAATTTTTAGCTCTTTCACAGCAGCTTCTGTTGTGTCCCAAAAAATCTTTCGTGTGTCAAGAGTATTTACAGTAGTTATGGGGACGTGATCGCACATTTAAAGACAAAACACTTTGGTTAAGGCCAAAATGAGATTTGGAAATTGTGACGCAGTGAACAAAAAAAGTTTTATGGGAGGTTTTCTGTCATCGCTAGCTGTATGCGTTTAAATATAAACCCTATTTGAACCCTAAAGTAATTTATTCAAGAATTACTAAGACATTATCATGGAGATTATTACAGTCGTCACGTTTATGTTCTCTTTTTAACACGGTCTGCTTCACAGCCAGAGCAGGACAGGAGCCATCAATAATTGATAGCCAGCATTTACAGCAAAGCCCAGGTGTGTTGCTGCAACTAACCAGTGACCCAATTACAGTTTGCATCCAGCTTCGGATAATTTGTGGAAAAGCCGTAATTGCTCTGGTTTCTACTTCAGGAACGTGGGCGTGCAGCTCGAGCAGAGCACAACTATTCTATTACTATTTGCATACTCCGTGTGCACAAATCTCAACAACTACTGTAATCTAAGTTTGAAATGCAGAGTTTGATGTGGTGAATCAGCAGTTTTAACAATGACGGTAACTACGCAGAGAGTCTGACCAGCTGGGCTTTGCTTCAGGCGGCTTCCTGAGAACCTTACAACACATGCTGGGGAAATCTAGGGAGTTTCTTATTTTTGTTACTTTTAACGGCAAAAGAGCCTCAATGTTCCTTTCAAATGGCCTTTTGACATGAGCCTGGAGCCGTTAAAGAGAACAAAACCAAGTTGCGTCAACTTTGTTCCTGTTAAAAGGGGAATCTTAAAGCGGGACGCCTGTATGGAGAAGTAGACAGTCAACAAGTCAACATCGTGACTGAAGACTTCAGGCTGGTCTTCATCTGGCTAAAGACCATAAAACCAGACTTTTTATAGGAAATTTGCTGTGTCAGCGTCAAACTCAAGCTCCGGTCAGGTAATAGGGCAAAAAGAAAATCAGGTTTGGCTGCATTACGTGAACATTCTTTAAGGCTACCATAATGTGAAGTGCAGTCATAGAAGCCACCGACTCCAGAATCCAGCAGTTGCGGTTCTTCAACTGGGACATTTGGGCAAAAACACGGCTCTCGAGTTTATAAAGCGGAGGTTGTGTAGACACAACAGTTCATCACATTAAAAGAGCATGTGCAAGAAAATGATGTGGACAGTCACTGCAGGCTCATTTGTCTGGCTCCTTAATGAGATGAAGCAGAACAAAGCTCTCCACTAATATTCCGAGGGGCCTAATTAAAATTAGGTGTGATCCAATGAAGGAAGGCGCCACAGAAGTGATTTTAGTCACAGCCCAAATGAGACCGGCTAATTAGAGAGAGTGATGGCCTTTACTTGGAAGCCACCGGAGAGTCAGAGGTTATACACATCGTCCACGTCCCTCTAGTCGGCTATGGAGATGGCTAGCTAGCACGCTGCAACCAAGGGCAACACTGTTGCCGTTGCATTAGTGTCAGGGATAAAATGCATCTGATATATAAACATATATATAAGATATATGTTTCCATGGACGTTGCTTATAAGAATGTTTTTCCTGGAAGACTTTTAAAGATAGAATAAAAATGAATGCAGCCAAATGTTCCTGGAGGACGATCTGATTTACTCCGTATGAGAACTTTGACTTGAGAAGATTTATTTTCCATCGAGACAATGACCTGGAGCATTTGGCAAGTTCTGGGGCTTTAATCTGCCCAGGAACACGTGGCTGGACCTGAGTACAGCGGCGCATATAGGATGGTTACGACGTGCATCCACCATGCAAACCTTTTGGAGCATTTGTTTTTGGCAGATGCTAGAAGAGTTCTCTGAATATGTAACAGAATCTAAAAAGTTTACTAAAACAACCTGTTGATGTTGCTCTTAGCGACAAGTTCGACTTCTGAGCTTATCAATCACCCAACTCTGCCTTCATTTGAGGGATTGATTTCTCTAATACATAAACTGCATGATTAATAGTGCTTTGGCATCACACTTGTGATGTATTACACAGCTCTCCCACTGATCTCTGATCCCTAATCCAACCACTTACCATAAACACTGGCTTCCTGTGGCGCGGTTGTATATTCCTGTCTCCTGAATGTCGCGTTTTCGTCCGATCTGGGACAGAAGCAGACTTCAGGTTGTCCCTACAGCCTCATTAAGTCGCTGTTTCCCACCCAAAGCTCAGGATTAATGACTGAAATCCTAAAGAGTTAGCCTGAAGTGCAGCGTGGCCTCGTCTCATTCTGGAGCTTCTCCAAGCATTTCCAGTCATGTCAATTACTGATGAAGGAACACCAACACCTACTTGTCAGCGTGAGCTGGTTCGCCTTGCTTTTGTACACGCTCATCTTACTTCTGACATTGAAGGAACACCGTCTTCTTCTTCTTTATGAGGCCATGATGGCACTTGCCCTCAACTTAATTGACGGCGGCACGGCTCATCTACTAAAAGCAGCCTATATTTATCTGCTGGGACTGTATATATGCACTAATAGCAATTGCTTTGTGCTGCCTGTCCTTGGGCTGCTGCCACTAAGCCTGTGAGGGAGAGCATCAACTATTATCATACTGTCAACACCAAGTGAACTGCAGCACATGTTGATAATCAAAGCTAGCACACACGCGAGCACACAATGTTCACGACTATTCGGCAGCAGCATGTTTTATTTCCAACAGAAGATTTACACAGTAGGCTGAGCAGAGGATGCGACTGGAGTGAATCATATGCAAATAAAGTTTAGAGATAAAACGGTAAGATAAGATTGCATTCTTCAGGTTTGTGTGGGTGTGAAAAGGCTATTTATATCTTACCGCTCAGCACAATATTAATAGCAAAAGTCAACTGGCACTGTTGTGCTTTGTGGTTGTCAAGGCACCATCCTTTCTGCTGGGACACCTGGAAGCAGGAAATCATGTGAAAAGCTCGCAACAGAAGAAAGGTTGTTGCCAGGTGAGTCTGTGATTCCAGTTAGAGCGGAATGAATTTACAAATGGAAAAAAAATCTGTTTACTATTCATTGATTACCTGATAGCAAAGTTACCAAACATATCAGGTAACTGAAGTTTCTGCCGAATGGTTGAATCATGATCGGGTCCAGATCAAATTAAAGGGCTTGAAGTCACTATTTTGAATACGTTTGGAAACAAAAGAAATCTCCCAGAAATGTAGCCGTCCTGAAATGTAGCATCCTTCCATCATTCCATTTTGACGCCTGAAAGCACGTAAACAGGAAGGTGATCAGGCTGCAGCTTCCTGTTACCAGCCACAGAGCAGCTGCAGGACAATGACAAAGCAAAATGATTCCAAAGCTTCTGTGGTGCTCGGTTGATCTCTCCATGACAAATGTAACAGTGTCAGCATCTCCACGTTTACCTCACGGTCAACACCTATTTATTGACTTCCCTATATCAGCTTTACTTTTCACGAACACACCACCAAAAAGTTTTGTCAGTATCAAACTGGACACTTGGCTCAATGCAGGCAGACAAGTTGCTCCTGGCAACTGCCAAACCCAGACCGGTCCCCTGGTTTTGCCAGGCAGAGAACCACCATCTGTTGCTCCAGAGAATGCGTCTCCACTGCTCTGGAGTCCACAGGGGAGAGTGTTTTACACCATCGCGTCCAACGCTTTGCGTTGCGCCTGGTGATGTAAGGCTCGGAGGTAGTTGCTCGGCGATGGAAACCCGTCCTCTGAAGTTCTCTACACCGTGTCTCTGAGCGACTGACTGAGCTAGATGAAGTTTGAAGGCCTGTAGCTCCTGACTCTGGAGAACGGTGGCCACCTCTGTGCACTTTTGGCCTCAGCCTCTGGTGACCCTGCGCTGAGTTTCCATGGATTAGCTTCTATTGGTCTATTGGATTAGTTTCTATTGTTTACAATGGCTTCAACCACCAACAGTGGACTGTGGAATATAGAGCAAGAAAATTCCACGATCGTACCCCACTGGAGTTCCTGAGCTCATGAGCAATCCTGAGATTTCTCACCAGTGAGAGAATTCAATGATTTGGGTGACCAAACCTTTTCTTGACCATTTATTCAATAGCCGAAAAAGGACAACTTACCGGGTGAATTTTACTGATTTCGACATCATCTGATTTCATCCTCTTTTTACTTCTTATGAGGGCGTAAAGACCGTGTGAAAGCATTCCAGCCGTAGATTTTAGGCATCCGAGCTGATATTGATTTCCTGTCAGCAGAACACCTGAAGAGGAACAAATGATTAACCTTGTGTGCTTTGTCTTTTCTATGTGTTGCATTTACTGTCTGACATTCTCAGCACCAGTTCCAGCCTCTTGTACAGTTTTCATCGGACCTGCAGAGTTCCAGCCTTTATTCGCGGCCTCAGACCGCTTGTGTGGAGAAAACGTGCACATCGGATCTGACGAACGACCCCAGCTGCTTTACAAAGAGCTCCAATGTGACAGTTGGACATTTAAAACTGCAGAATGTAGATAAAATAAAGTTGAGCGTTCTGTCTCAGCGTTTAGCTGTTCTCGTCTTGGGAACATATTTAATTACACAGAACTGTAGTAAAATAAATTAAATGGAGGAATAGGTGGAGCTGAATTATCAGTAATGTGAGTGCGCTTGTGTTTTCCAGCGCTGCAGCCCTGAGAAGCTGAATTGCATTATCGATTTTTTTTTTTTAATGAAGGCAAAAAAAAAGAAAAGCTAGTGTATATCATTTCCCTGCCTCACATCTCACAATCCAAAATCCAGGCAATTTCCACATCATCCCTGATTAGATCTGGCCATTAAAAAAATAAAAAAGCCGGGCGAACACCGGTCTCCTCTGTGAGTGACTTTAATCAGCTCCGATTAGTCAATTTGTACCACGTGAGTATAATGCAGTGAGAAGGGACGCACTTTTATGGTTAAGTAGTCAATAATATCAGCATGCTGCTGCCATATAGTGCACTCTGGCTGGGTTCCAGTCTGTTAAGACCATTACAACAATACTAGTAAAAGGCCTGTTGGCTTGGCAAATAGAGCCACAGTGGACTTGCTGGGATATGATTGGATTTGTGCAAGTCCTGCCGCTGGGAACATGGGTTTTTGTTATCCCCCAGAGTGATTGTCAGAGACAGAGGATCACCCATGGCTATTTACAAAGCACTCTTTGTTTTATCTGCAGCATGCAGTCAGAGACCTCTGCAGTCTTCCCCACCTCTCATTAATCAGTGACAAAGCCTTATTTAAGTGCTTGTTGTCCTGACCTATTCATGACTGACGTTGGCATTTAAGAAATAACAGCGGAGTGTGCCGTCGTATCAGCGGGGACGGCGAGTTGGGTATGGTCCATGCCTAGCATTTAAGTTGGAGTCATTAATATATTTGCGCTGAGAAAAAGCTGTCAGCGCGATGACATCCTCCCGCCTCAGACTCATCAGTCAGTGCGCGAAGCGATCGCTCTGCAGGTTGATGAGCTCAATGGGTGATCACCTTTTGTAATGAGAACGACTGATAGGCAGCAAGAGAGGAAACGCTGGAAACAGGGTGACTCACCTGCTGTGGAGGAATATAAGTAGCTCAAAGGAAAAGGAGAGAGGCAGAAGAGAATTGGATGTTCTCACAAAAGAAAAACAAGCAGCAGTAAAGAAGTGACCAAGGCTACACCACTGTGGGCAGGACGACTTATGATGAAGACAACGGCCACTGCAATTATTTTCCTGATGAAAGAAGCCCGGGGGCTATAATATGTTTATCTGGCAAAGGTCAATCTCTCCTAACTCCCCCCTCCTGACTCTTGTATGGCTGAACATCAGTCATGACAGCTTCATCATTAGCGCGCTCTTTTGAGGCTTTATCCCAGGTCAAGTGCACTGGCGCTCCGCTGCAAATAAAAGCACTTCATAAGGCACGCTCTTTATGAGCACGACTGGGTGATTGACAGTGGCGGAAGTAATGAAGCCGGGCAGAGACAGACGGGCGGGAGACCAGGTAGGAGTGGGAGAGGACTACACAAGACACACTACACACACTGGAGTACGCCAGAACATAGAAGACCAAACCCCACCGATATTTAGTCCATCTTTAACCTTTCCATGTGAATAACAGAAAGGTCCAAGAAAGCAAAAACTATTTCAATTTCTTCAACATTTTTTACTTTTACTACACGTGCATCATAAATGGAAAAAGAAGCCCATTTTTGGTACTTGACATGTGACACTGACAAGGACATGTTAAAAAACAGGCTAGCATATCGAGCACGTTCCTCTAGATATCTGCGAATGGAGGAAACATCAAATTGTTCAGAGTCTTTCTCAAAAGAAGAGGTGAGGCTAAAAAAGTATAAAACTGACACTTAGAACTCTACTAATTCCATTATTAATTTCCATCTTGCTATTATTTTGTGCATTGCAGAATTTTGCTTGCAAAAATATGTTTTATGATCATCATGTCTTGTCAAAGTTCTGATTTCGTTTTAATTAATAATAATAGATAATGATAAAATGAACATCTGTAGTGTGTCGTTGCCTCCCTCCAACAGCCCCACCCCATCCCGACCCCTCCAACTGTTATCCTCCTGAACCCGTAATCCACCTCTCCCCCTGCTGGGTCCACGCCCTCATTTTTTCCCACGGATTTCAACATTCACATTTTGGTATATAAAAACCCGGCTTGTCATCTAAGGTCCGTCAGAGTAAGGCAAGTCTTCCGGCCAGAAGTGATTATAAAGAGATGTGTAGAAGATGGGAAGGGAGGTGGAACGGGGGTGCATTGGAGGGACATAATAATAAAGATGGGGATATAGAGAGTCCTGAAAGCATCAGGCAGGGAAGAGTCTCCTGATTCAAAGAGGGATTTACACATTAGATTCTGCAACAGGGTGTTTCATACTTCAAAGGCCTAATTAGAATGTGCCATTAGCATTCATGCTGCCATTCACACTGTGGGTCCAACACCTGCATGGGAAGCAGAGTTGTACAGCGTGGAAGACTAGCTGAAGATCACAACGCTCGGGAGAAAACATGGGGAGGGGGTTACTTTCCAGCGAGTGAGGAGTCATAGGCCATGAATTCTAATGATTACTCTTTGGTAATCCGATAGCGCTGAAGAGGACAACGCCAAAGGGAAAGAAGCTGAAACACTCTCTCTCATGCTCGGTGAGAAGAGGCGCACAGCAAAGCGCAGCACAATTACAAGTAATTACAACTGCTGCACAAACCGGTTTTATCCACACTTCAGGTGTTGGTGGTTGGCATTTGAGCCAGGAGGCCCAAGAAATTAAACAATGAGGTCATTCAGAATTTTCAGTCTGGACACAAATCCCAAGGGGTCGGAAGATTGATGGGCAGACCCCAGACGCTCTCCTGCTCCATCCGCTCCCGCACCTGTGCGTCAACCTGCCCGTCACCTTTACACACACTCAAAAGTCCACAGGTGATGGCTGAGACAGCCGCGGTGGGGTCCGACTTAAAATGGCCTCTTTCTCCACTTCTTATATTCATGTCGATGCACGTCTTGCTTTGTTGGGAACGCTGTCTTCGCAGATTCCACAAAGAATATGAAAGATCCATTTTATTTAATTAATCATACTTTAAATGACTTATCTTGATCACCTGACAGGCCTCTGTCACCCCACTGGGAAATGGTCTCCTCTCCTCTCCTCTCCTCTCCTCTCCTCTCCTCTCCTCTCCTCTCCTCTCCTCTCCTCTCCTCTCCTCTCCTCTCCTCTCCTCCCCCTCCTCTCCTCTCCTCCCCCCTCCTCTCCTCCTCTCCTCCCCCTCCTCTCCTCTCCTCTCCTCTCCTCTCCTCTCCTCTCCTCTCCTCTCCTCTCCTCTCCTCCTCACCAAGTAGACTAGTTGTTATTTCTTGTGTAGTTTTTCTGCCCCCCCATCTGTATTCATCTACAGGTATCGCCGGCTTCAGAGCTGCATACTGACCTCCGACCCCGCTGTCCCACTCAACTTGACTCTACCGGCAGAATAATTTAATTAATACAATGTATTTCTGTATGTATTCTCTGTGATCTATGCCTATTATCTCCTCTCCTCTCCTCTCCTCTCCTCTCCTCTCCTCTCCTCCTCTCCTCTCCTCTCCTCTCCTCTCCTCTCCCCTCCCCTCTCCTCCCCTCCCCTCCCCTCCCCTCCCCTCCCCTCCCCTCCTCTCCTCTCCTCTCCTCTCCTCTCCTCTCCTCTCCTCTCCTCTCCTCTCCTCTCCTCTCCTCTCCTCTTGTCTGGGGTCAGGCCCTGGGATTCTGGAAAGCGCCTTGAAACAATTTTGATTGTAAAAGACGCTGTATAAATAAAGATTGATTGATTGATAATGGTAGATCTCTTTGAGTATCATTTGCTCAGAGCTACATATAACATATGAGACAAACACCTAATTACTCTCGCAATCATACATACAGTCAGGTTACAGTAACTACATGTCTCCAGACTGGACTGAGAACCCACACAGGGCCTTTTTGCCATGATGACAGTGGTCAACGCTGCACCACCCTGACACACGCTGTTACCTCCCAGCCTGAGGTCTTCTTGACAATAGTAGATGGGAGAACACTGCAACGAGCCCTCCTGCTTTTATTTATATAACCAGAGGTAAATCCAGGGTGGAAAACAAGCACAAATACGGCTGCATACATTGAACACACGGCGTGAAGCGATAGAGACAAATACACACCAGCACTTCTGCATCTGGAGGCTTCGTGTTAATGATGATGATGATGAAAGACTGTCGCTCCGTGTGGACACGGGAAACGACAAGCAACAAGTAGGATGGAAAAAAAAAAGAAAGAAAAGAACTGGCGGAGTCAAAACAGGATGGATTGCACACATTTTAATGAGTCTGTTCTTAATTAGCGCCAAAGGAAATAATGCCTGTCATTAAAAAAATGAGCAAGCCCATGAGACCTGTGCTGAGTGACTGTGGTTCTGCCCTGCGTTGCAGCTGACGACCACCAGGAATTTGGATGGATGGGTGTGTTTTTAGTCTTGAGCTCACATGTTTGGAAGGCTGCTACAGAGGCACAGCGCTGGTATCTGTAATGGCTGGAGGTAATCACAAAATAGAGCAGCTACTATCCTGCAGGTGTGACGCGGGGAAACAACACCAGGATAAAATAGCCTTTGAGTTATGTTTTTGAGGTGTCTGGGTCCATCTTGCCCGTCGGCGTTTTCAGCTTCCAGTCTGATGTTGTCAGCAGCATCCCGGCATCCGCACTTATTAGCCGTGTTTTCCTGTGACCTCTCTCAGCTCCTGATGATGATTTCACAGTGAACCTGCCAGCAGGATAAACATTCTGTTTTTGCATTCCCCACTTACAAACCATCACTCTGAGTTTGAAATTGGTGCATTTCTCTGTCCTTCGGTGTTTATAAAATAGTAACCACATTTGTCTCCAAAGAGCCTTTTTGGCCCACATCGGGTTGTTGTTACAAAATAAGAATAAAAAAAAGAAATAAATAGAAAGAGTTAACATCGTACTTTCAAAATGAAACTTTACTGTCATCTTATTTGATGTGACTGTGGGTACTGTCATGCTCTGAAGCAGCATAATTTCTCTTCACAGGGACCTGTCAGCGTCTGTACGGCCTCTGTTAGTGACATCTCTGACATACTGAGAACTTCATTGGAACGTACAGGTTTTAAAAGAGGGACAAGCCCTCTGACTTTGATGGATTTCCAGGCAATATTAGTCAGCGAGCATGTATCCCCCTAAGCTGTGGTGGAACTGATCGAGGTTGACCAAATAATCTGCCAATTCCCTCCCAAGAAATGCAGAGGCGACAAAAAAAGGGTCTAAGTCTCCCAAGCCCTCATCCCCCAGAGCTGGATCAGCAGTTGTGTCAGGAAACTCCAGTTAAGAGCATAAGATTTCAACTTGGGAGAAGGTGGTGTTGTGCAGCTGCAATTTCATGGTTTCACTTTTAATTCCTGTTTAATCACACGATCGTTTAGCGGATCACAGAGCTGCTGCTGATGGAGAGTGACAATATTGTTAGCAGATTCTTCAACAAATGTCAGGGCAGAAAGTATTATTATGCAGCTGGAAATGAAGTGTCACATCACTCCTTAATCCCCTTAACTTCTTCTTGAGGTAATGACTTTAAACTCAATAACGATCCAGCCTCTCTTCACGTGGAGGCTGTTTACAATGGCGGCACTGGGAACTCCCACTATTCTCTTATTCATTTCAAGAGCAGAATTTGTTGCGCTAACCGATTTATTTTTCAGGATATATCTTAAGTGTGCTTTATGAAGCCGAGGTCTCCGAGGTCACACGAGAGCAGGACATGAAAGCAGAGCGCTTGGCCTCTACTTCACAAACAAGCTGTGCCTACTTCAAACGGGCGAGGGGAAACGTACCCGCATTTCTTCCACTTCCAACAGGCAGCGCTGCTAATGGCCACCGGCTGCCCGCTGCGGCTAAAAGGTAGGACGAGCGGCGAAAGCACAAATAACGCCACAGAAACCGCACTGCAGCTTTGAGAATCCACCTGGAAAAGGGAATTACTAACTTCAAATACCGCCTCGGTTTTTCTATTTTGGTCTTTAGTTGTTCTTAAAAGGCTGCTGCATGAGACAATACCAGAGTGAGAGGTGGAGCTTGGACAAGCAGGACATTTGTCTCAAAGATGTCCATCCCCCCATCCACCCAACTACTCAAATTCATAAATAAAATGAATGAGATGATCTTTTTCACAACATCCACCTTTATATACGCTACAGTCTATACATTGTGCAGGTGTAAACATAAATTATGGTTGTAATTTTTGTTGACACGGATGACTTCTCCGGATTAGAGCTCTGTGTGGCCATCGGAGCCTTGGAGCAGTTTAAATCATATTTGGCTGATAGATGAATTTCACTCAGACTTTGTGACTTTTAGCCAGAGACTTTCTTTATCCCTTTCCCCCCTTTCATGAATTTATAAAAAAAAAACATCTTTCGCCGTCCTTTTCAAATCTTACTGCTCTGTAAAGGAAGCCATGAGATCTCACTGATAGCTCTATGAGAGCTCGTAAGAGACTAGACCTTTTCATTGAAGCGCCGCTAAAGCTGCGGTCATCACTTTTGGAGCCAATCAGGCTCTCTGTTGACCTGGGTGACCTCCAAACAGATGTCAATCACCAACTTCATCTCAAAACTGGAGAGAGATGTTTTGACATTAACCTGTTTGGACCGCTCTAGCCTGGCATCGACCCGGCCTCCCTGCACGCTTGCTGTTAGCCCAAAACGCAGCTGCTCGTCCTTTAACACGAAGCAGCACCAAGCACACACACACACACACACACACACACACACACACATTCTGGGCCCCCTCCACTTCCTGTTACGGGGATTGATTTGATGATTTAATTTTTTGGTTTTTACGTCCTTAAGTGGTTTGCTAACCACCTTTATTTGAGACATTAAACACGTGTTTGGTCTCTCACTTGTCTTTGCTCTTCAGTGCATTTTAAATTTTGCATTATATCGTCGTGTTTGTGCAGCACTTTGGAAACCTTGAGTTTCTAAAACTCTGCTTTATAAATCGAATGAAAACTGATTGAAATTGAGTGGACGTTTGCTTCTTCTTACATTCCATTTTTGCATGTTTTCTTTAAATGGTGCAGGCTGAGACGTTAAAGATAGGAAGCCAGCAGCAGCAACAGCAGTGTCACCACCACTAATGGTACAATTACAGACGACTGTCCACTAGGTGGCTTTTCCCCCACAGCCACGTGTCCCATATTATTACTGTCATTCCCTGCACGCGTAAGAATAGTATTTCTTCTGTCCACTTGGTATATTCTCTTCACCAGTGGTCCCCAACCTGGCTTGTCTTTGACACCAGTGGGGGACTTGTATCTGACTTTTTTTTTAGTAACACAAATTGGATCAATTTTGGAGAAAGGTCCAAGCAAAGCTCCCCGTCCCAGTGATCAAAGTCTTGGTCAGAGTCTTTTGTGCAGCTGCATAATTTGGCAGAGTGGACAGTTTGGAAACGGGAGCGGGTCCTCGTCTCAACCGTCACATAGGAGATATGGGAGGCAACAACGCCGTCTGTTGTGCACCGGGATGGTTCGCCTATGTTATTTTTTTTAAATCCTGGGTTTTTTCCCCATCCGCACAGTTGTTGTAAAGCTCACTGCTTTATAATATCACAGAGAGACATTTTTCTGGGCTCAATAATGAAAGGTAAAAAGTGTTTAGTCATCTCTTTCTTCTAATTTGCCTGTGAAGCACAGAGGAACATATACCGTCTCGGCCTGACTGTCACCCTAATCATCCACACTTGCTCTCTCCACTTAGCTTTCCCCCATTCACCAAATGTGCACGGCAAGACCCCCCCCCCCCCCCTTCCACACTCCCCCCAGTCGCTGCGCCGCCAATTTGACTGGAAGCATGAGTAGAGGGTGGGCAGCCTTCCAGGAGCCTCTCTAGCGCAGCTGAATATTCATCTTCATTAGGGGCATCGCCACCCACACTTCGACCAGAACCGGGTCCTTTTAACAAGAGTCAAGTGATCCGAATGCAAAGAGGGGGAGGGGGGACGCTCAGGCACTCACACTCTAAGGGGTGTGAGGTGAAGACATGTTTTGGTATTGTTTTGTGTGTGTGTGTGTATGTGTGTGTGCGTGTGTGTGCGTGTGCGTGCGTCGGCAGCCTGCCCTTGTCAACATGCTTTATTTTTAGTGTTTGTTGTTTTGACAAAGCCGGCAGCAGAGTAGGGCAAAGACAGCTGACGGATTTAAAACCGTCGCCATTGATTTGTTGCCTCCTGCCGAGTGCAGATGCAAAGTTCCTGACATTCAACGACATCCGAGAAATGTTCCAGTGACGTAAACATTTCATTAATGTTCGCCGCCTCAAATAATGTTCATGTTTTGATTAAATGGATGTCTGGAAAAGGAGAAATTGTTTATTTTCTACATTGGCCGCGCTGTGCTTATATTCACATTATTACTTGCTGGAATTGCAATGACGATAGTAGATAATGTTGCAACTAGTTCCCATTTTTAAGAGCCTACATGTGCAGAAAAAGTGGGAAAATCTGTTTCGCCTTTGTTGTAAGAAATTTCTTATGAAAAAATAGAGGGGGGAAAAAGCCTGCAGACAATAGACATCATTTTTTTGTTAAGATATAAAGGTAATCTATGAAATA